>NC_089284.1:17608387-17908387 GCF_963678975.1 Dysidea avara | reverse complement strand
GAGACCTACAGGTGAACACACCAAGAGGTACAGTAGTCTCCTTTGTGATGAGGTAGGTGTGTTGATGCCTAATGAGATAGTAGCTTGCATCATATTTCTGACAGGCTGTGACTCTTTGCAGTACCCGATGATTTTCTCTCATGATACTGATGGATGGAACATCAACCTTACACTAGCTAACAACAAATAATTGGCGGCCTTGGTATATTACTGCTACCACTAAGCGTCGGAGTTGTTAAGGGCCAAGAGATTATTCCAATAGTTCTCGGTAGATTGAAACAGATTGCTTGCAATTTTTAGGCACAAACAGAAAGCATTAAGTGCTGACTGCTATCAAGATCTTCAAGATGCAGTTATTGATGGAGATAGGGATCCTAGCTATTATTTAAGGGCGCCTCCAGACACGCAATGTAGAGTGACTGTTGTTCTTACTGACAATTAACAATCAAGATACTCAGTCAATAATTCTAATGGTAAAGTCGCTGCATAATTTTGTATTTGATTCATTTACAGCAAGACCTTTGAAATACACCCATTAGAAGAAATAGCAACATCCAAATATATACCTTACTGTGAAAGTGACACTTCAGTGGAACTTGTCTTAGCGGCCACCTGTATAGAAAGATCACCTATCTAAAAACACCAACTTTACCCATTAACGGCCACTGCTGTTTTATGGCAGCATGGCATCATAACTCACTCAGAATAAACTTTAGCCTTGCTATAACTTGTAAAATGCGTTTCATATCAAGATGTGCTAGTACTGAAGTGGACATGCCCATAGAGGTTCCATTTCTGAGATAACTGGATCCTTCCTGGACTAGTGTGCATTTGTTATGTAATAGTGCAAAGTGTAACTTTTAATAATAGGCGAGTTGAATTAGTCTTCGAGTTGAAAACTATTATTTGATAATAAAGAAAGTGTTATACATTGATGGAGACACAGGTACGACAGTTGGCTGCTTTATCCTGGATGAGGCATGGTGGACACGAGTACAGATATGCATCACTGCAAGTAAACTATATAGAACAGTTCTTTGGAGTGTAATACACCTTAGTAAATAGTTGGGATTCCGTTGTTTGTTTGGGCTGGTTTTTATTTTTACCAAAGATTAGACTTTGTTATTTGATAACTTTGTTGTAGTTACTGTTATGTAAACTAAAACAACATAGTCAACCTCCTTAGTTTATAGCAAGTATTTAGATATATGGTTACTAACTAGTTTTAAGATCAAGAAATATGTCCTGAAGGTAACCAGCTTAAACATGTTCCACTGTAAGCTAGCTAGTGAACCTGAATTTCACTCTAACCACCTATAGCACATCGGTGTATCCATTTGTCAGCTGCTGGATCCACCTCTGTGCACTATGGCAGATCATCCTTCAAAAATAAAATGTTTCCCATGGAAAACACTGCCATTAATTGTTATTAGTCAATCAAAAACTTCATAGAAGTGTATCTGACATCAAAACCAACATTAGTATAAGAAGTTAAACAGCTGTTGATCTTATCTGCCAGCCTGACCACAGTTATTATAGTTGAGGCTAGCTTCACAGCACACTCTACTCCATCACATGTGAGGGAAGTGATACAAGGTAAAGGATAATTTTACTCATAAAAAGTTTGCTACATTGTGTTGTACTACTTAGTGATTCATTGTGTGTGATGATAACCTAACCTGAGACCCAGCTGTTTCTAAAAGGTGTGGTCAAGTTACCCTAATAAAGCAGTCATTCCGCACAACAGTCATGTACTATGTAATACAGGTTAAAACTAAAAAAGAAATATCTAATATATTGAAATGTAGGGATCCAAGTGATGATAAAAAGCAGTGAAACAAGAGATGAATGATGGCCGGTATTACATCATAGTTTGGTGAGAAAATCTATCTAAATTGGCATGTTATAACAATGATTTTGTTGTGCCAAAGTAGGGATTTTCCCACCAAGCTAGGCTGTAATAATCATTCATCTCTTGTTTCACTACTTTTTATCGCTTGGATCCCTACTTCATTTTAAAATTAATATACTGGTTTGTTTGGTTTTTTTGTTACAGCTACACACACACACACACACACACACACACACACACACACACACACACACACACACACACACACACACACACGACTGTTCTATTAGGATGACTGCTGTATTAGAATATCTTGTGTTAGCCTTTCACCTACCAGGGGGTTGGCCACTATTTCATATTTTCACTGTGCTAGACCAAGGGGTGTGTCATTGTGATTGAGTAAATAGATTGTTAAGAGGCATGGTGCTCAGTGCTCGGCCATTATTAAACCAAGATCGCGTTAATAGGCATTGTCCCTATTGTGCAGTTACAGGTATCTACCAAGCATAATCACTTTAAGTTTGCAACACCTAAACATGCTGCTCAAGGAAAGTGTTGATAGAGACAATTAATGCCATTGCATGAAGAAGGACGAAGACCAACCTAATTGAAGACAAAAGGAAAGGCAAGGCACAGAGGGCACACACTCATCTGAACCACAAAAGGCACATGCCACTGGTGAGTTTGTTATTATGGCTTAATATGGTGGCTGTATGCTGCTTCATTTGGCCTCTAGCCTTGTGACTGTGGTCAGGTTGGCAGGCAAGCAGGCTGACAGTCGAAAATTTGAGTTTCATATTTTTTAAAATTCTGTATCTGGCCTCCTGTATAAAGCATTTTCTTGTTTTTAAACCAGGCATGTGCCCACAGCCAGCCTTTGGCTGTGAGCACGCGCCTGGTTTACTGAAATTGTTTTCGTAAAAGTGTGCGTGCGTGCGTGCGTGCGTGCGTGTGTGTGTGTACCTATCTACCTATATTTGTCCGTACGCACCCACGTGAACAAACTTATTAAATAATGGTAAAAGCAGCCTTTACATAAGAAGTAAAAGCAAAATGAAATCTGTATTAAACTTCTGCACGGGTAAACTTTGCTCTGAAGTGGTTTCTTTTCGGCGGTCTGAAATACGGGTGTGGCGACTGTCCTCAGACTTTGTAAATTACCTTCCCTTCAGGGTTTTACAGGCATTTAACAACTGAAAAACAACAGTGCAGGCCTTGTTGACTACTAGGAATAGCTTATCCCTTCAAGTTGAAAGGGGGCATATCCCTTACGTACGCAAATGAAGAGCAGCTTTGTTGAGAGAATTTGTGGGGAAAACGCTATAGTCAAACTAAAAAACAGTTTTGAAGATACTTCTGTGTGTAATATGTTGGTAAAAGTGGTTTGTTTAACAAGCGCTTCCTTAGCAGTGCATAGCAACGTATTTAAAAGAATTATGAAAATTTCATGAATTGCAAAATACGAGAATTACACTAATAATAATGATGCACAACTGAAAACTCTTCAGTAGTTGGTTAATTCCAGATGAGTTTGTTAGCTGCATGGTGCCTGGTTTTTAGAAGTAGCACACAACATCAACTTGTTAGTGCTGTATTTGATGTTAGATGGACTAATATTATTCCGTAAAGGTGATTTTCGTCTTGTAAGGATGATTTTTAAAGGCAGCATTTTAGGCTGCGCACGTCACTATTGGGGGGAATCCC
This sequence comes from Dysidea avara, assembly GCF_963678975.1. NCBI lineage: Eukaryota > Metazoa > Porifera > Demospongiae > Dictyoceratida > Dysideidae > Dysidea > Dysidea avara. Next base: position 17,904,831 of record NC_089284.1, on the reverse strand, counting down.
TACTTAAACAGTACTACTGTACTGTTTGATAAAGTATAAGTAAGGTATTGTGATTCATTTAAGAAGTAGGGATCCATGCAAAGGAAACAAGACAGTGTAAAACTGTAGCTGTATGTGGGAAATCTCTTTGGTATTGAACAAATGATAAAGCTACATAGCACAATCATGTCTCTTGTTTCACTGCTATTAATCACTGCTTTGTTTTTAAATTGATAATTTTAGTATTACTGTACAAAGTATGTGTGTGTATGTATTTGTGTATATTTGGTATCCTCTTTAGTTTTGTTGTCTTTTTATATAGAAATTATTCGAGCTGCTAAACAGAAAGCAAGTGGCCTAGATGCGTTACTTAGGAAGCATATGGATAAAAGCAAGTTGGAGGATGACTGTTATGAAAGAGCTCTTCAAGCTGCTATTGAGAAAGGTAACTGTGCAAATGCTGAGAAGTTGATCCTTGCTGGAGCAGGTAATATCGAAGAGGTAATGAAGCACAGTGAACAAGTGGATATTGCACTGATGTTGCTAATGGTGAAGACTGCAAAAGAAAACAATCATAAATTTTTGCAAACATTATTCAGCAATCCTGAGTCTGAAGAGGTGTTGAAATATTTTGTTAAGCCCAACACACCCACACATGAAAGTGAAGCATCTAACGAGATTCCTGAGCCAGTTGACAATAATGCTGAAGTGAAGTATGTTATAAGCCCTGATAAAATTAAAGAGCATGTTGATGGAGGAAAAATGAGAACAAAAGTGCCAATTAAAATTGCTATTAAATCCAAACACAGAAAAGTACTTGATGAGTTGCTGCAAAAAACAAATGTTGATATTAACAGTGGAAGTGTTGGGTGGAGTGGTTTGAGTTTGGGTGAGGTAGAAATAAAATGGCTTAAGAAAGTTTCAGTAGTCATAAGACATCTTGATCTGTCTCAGAATGAATTAGTGGCCCTACCAACTATACCTACCAATATAGCTACTTATCTAAAGAAATGTACTAAACTTCATCTACACAAGAACAGCATTACAGTTATTCCAGGTTCTGTTTTAGAACTACCTTTTATTCAAGATTTAAATTTTTCATTCAACAAGTTATCCTCTCTCCCTGATGTTTCATGGTCTGCGTCTCTTGTTCGGTTTAATCTTTCTCACAATGAAATAAGCTCATTACCAGACCGTGCTACAAATCTGTGTTCATCTTCCATGAGAGAGTTATGGTTAGGTTCCAACCTGTTGACACAAGTTCCCAAGTGTGTTTGTTTTTTGCATGAGTTAAATGTCTTGGACATTAGCTATAATCCTGAAATTCTTGTTTTACCAGTTGATCTTGGCCGCTTGAGTAAACTAGAAAATCTTGTACTGGAAGGTTTACACCATCTTTTTGATCCTCCTCCAAGCATTTGTGAAAATACAAAAACTTGTGTTTCTTATTTGAGGAGTCGATTTCTTAAGCAGGAAAAGTATTACCACATGAAACTCATGTTAGTTGGGAAAAAGGAGGTTGGTAAAACAACTATGGTTGGTTGTCTTCAAGGCAGACGAGTTCAAGAAAACCCAGATCGAACAATTGGTGTTGACATTTGTAAATGGCCATATCAACCTAAAATGTTTGATCCTACTTTCCACTTTAATGTGTGGGACTTCGCTGGTCAAGAAGAATATTACGCTACTCATCAAGTGTTCTTGAGCACAAGATCACTCTACCTTGCTGTATGGAAGGTCACGGAAGGAGTAGGTGGCATTAATGAATTGAAGCCATGGCTAGACAACATAATATTACGTGCTCCGCAATCTCGCATCATTGTCATTGGTACTCATCTTGATGTTCTGATTGATCAGTTGGGCGGCAAACGAGCTGCTGATGCTAAATGTGAAGAATACACACGGCACTTTTACAACAATGTTGATCGAGAGTTCATTGAAAATAATGTTGCGGGTATTTACTATGTAGGACTTAAAGGGAGGTGTGTGGGTGTGACTGAACTTAAGAAGCAGATTTACAATGTTGCAAGAGATTACAAAGTTGATGGTCATCCTATAATGGGGTCTGATATTCCATACAGTTACACTCAAGTAGACAAAAGATTGTCTCAGCTGTCTAAACCAATTCTTCAGGCTGAAGAATTTAAAGAAATGGTAAGAAGCCTTAAACAGACAGATCTTCAGAGTGATGATGACATTAGAGCAGCTGCATTGTTCCTCCATGGCATTGGCTCATTGTTACACTTTGATGATCACCGACACAGTCTTGATGATCTGTACTTTGTGAATCCTCAGTGGCTTTGTAAGCTCATGTCTACTGTTGTAACAGTTGAAGATAGAAATGAATATGTTGACAATGGAATTATTACAAGAGATCATTTGCAAGAATTGTTCAGAAGAGCTGGTGGAGATTATTCTGAGCAGTTTATTGACCAATACTTGGAGTTATTTAATCGTTTTGAGATAGCATTGCCTTTAAACAAGGATGAAGATAAATTCGTAATTTCATGTTGTTTGCCACCCAAACGGCCAGCTGTTGTTGCAACATTTATTACAGAACTCCATTTTCGACGAGATTATCTTTTCCAGACTGCACTTCCACCAGGTCTGTGGAGTCGTCTACTCTCACGTTTGATGAACAGCATTGATGTGGTAGGGGAACTGCTAGATCAAATTACATCCATGCCGCAACAGTCGGAAGGGAAACTACATTTTTGGGAAACTGGTCTTTACTGCTGCACTAGTGACCAACTGTTTTGCATTGACTCATGTCGTATAGGTGGTAATGATGGTATTTCTATAATTGTTTCCTTCCAAGCCCAACAAAGAGGAATCATGAGTCAGTTAGTTAATTTAGTCCAGCAAATAGTTAGTGAATGGTTTCCTGGTCTTGTTGACAAATGTGAACAAGTCTTTCCATGTTATGAATGTGCTGCTGAAGCACATCAAAGTAGATCAAATGTTGAAATGTTTAAAATAAAACAGTTGTTGACTCACTTGGAGAATGGTACTAAAGTGAACTGTTCTACATGTAAGAAAGAAATAGATTTAAAGCTACTAGCTCCTGATCTTTTGTTAGCCGATGTGAAGAAAATTGATCATGGTCGAGTGAAGTGTTCTGAAATTATAGTATGGAAAGGCAAATATGGAACTGCGTTTCATGGAGAATTAGAGATTCAGCATGATGAAGTTTCACCAGTGATTGTAAAACAATATAAATCACGTGAGGAAGGCTCTACTGGGGAAAATGTGAAATTGTTTGACAAAACCTTTAGAACTTTGCGAGCTGAAGTTGCTTACTTACAGAAGATAAAGCACCCATGTCTAGTGGCAATGGTTGGAGTTTGTGGCTATCCTAATCTCATGTTAGTGATGGAAGATGGTCCACTGGGCACATTAGACATGTGTTTATTGAAGGAGAAACCTTCAGTACCTCGGATAGTTGTGTATCGGATTGCTGCACAGATCACATCTGCTTTGCGTTTCCTTCACACTATTCCAATAATATATCGTCATCTGACTACAACAAGAGTGTTAATGTGGTCACTGGGTATGGATGAGTTGATTAACTGTAAACTGGCTGATCTGGAAATTGTAACTTATGGAGACACAGTAGGAGGCATACAAAGTCATTTTGCTGGTCAATTTATAGCTCCAGAGGTTCGTCAACAGGCGATATATAATTGCAGGGTAGATACTTTCTCTCTTGGAGCTCTGTTTTTGCAGGTAATGCAACGAAAATATCCTAATGAAGATAGATACTCTATACCAGAATGGGAAATTCCACACCATTATGAGGCTATTTCAGTTCCTGATTCTGAGTTGCACTACTTGGGAAGCTTGGTGAAGCAGTGTTGCCAAACTAACCCTGACAACAGACCTGATTTACCCATAGTAGTACAGCAGTTGTGTGACCCAGTAAATCAGCTAGTGATGGGTGTAACCACACTTCGTGATAGTAATCCAGTTACTTGTGCGTGTGCTTCAACAAGTGATGCTTGGCTGTGTTGTCAGGGAGTTGATGGTGCTTATTTTTCTGTGTTTTCAGTGAAGAATTTGGAGATGGAGAAAAAATGTTTTATTGAGCACCATCAGATTTGTTCCATGTTCTCCCATCATGATCAAGTGTGGGCCACATCAATATTGGCTGATTGTAAAGGAGCACTACTGAAGATAGAGAACAGAGAAGATAATTGTACTTACTCAGAGATTCCCATACATACACAGGTTGATGATACATTATCAGATGGTGACTATGGAACCAGTTTGACTTGCTCTGACACTCATGTGTATGTGGGTACTGCTAATGGATGGTGCCTTATGTTTGATCTCAATCCTGGGAAGGTGCCTGTAAAAGAGAGGAAGCTATCAAGTAATCCTATACGTTCTCTTGTTGTAATTAAGAGTACATCTCTTTTATGGGTATCAGCTGGTGATCAAATACTCTTTGTCAGTCTTGAAGACTTAGAGTTTGACAAGGACAAGGGAATTGACGTTGATTGGCGAGTTGGAATGTTCTACCCATCACCTGATGAAGAAATTATGTGGACTGCACATATTAATGGACATAGCATTTCAGCTTGGAATCCACAAAAACGATCAAGTACTTGTAACTTCAACACTCATGTTCTGTTAGGTAGGCAACTTGATCATTGTAAGAGTAAAATATTATCTGCAAGTGTTGCCATGGATACATTTTGGGTGGGGCTGATCAGTGGACACATCATAGTTGTCAGTGCTACCTTCCCACAAAATTTGTTGACCGTCATGAAACCATATCACCAGTCAGTACAGCTCCTAGTTCCATTGTATGGAGTGGACAATAACATGACAATGTTGAGTATAGGAAAGGGTTACAAGGGACATGATCAATCAAATGCTAAACATCAGTTGGGTGTTGTTGTGTGGGAAGTGGTCACTGCCAAGTATATGCATCAGATTAATTGTTTGTCTTCTGGTAATACCTGGTTGAATGATGCTGTACTGAATGAGGTATGTATGTGCCATAATTGGTAATGCCATTAAATAACTTTTCTTTGTTTTGTTTAGCACACAGCTAGGATCAAGTTAGCAAGCAGTCCGAACACTTAAAAGTTCAACACTATTTATTGATATAGTATGTATTGAAATTTGTGTGTCACAATAAATATTAGAGGTATTGTATACATGCAAGTATTTGTATCAGTTTAGCTGAGAAGTATGTTATCAACCAGCATAGTATCATAAAGGAGTGGTGGCACAAAATATCATTGTTGAAATACAGCAGATGATGAGATGATGAGGTCATACAAGGGCAAAATAGCAACAACAAAAAAAGCTAAATATGAAGACCTTGCAATGAAATCTATACAACCCTGTCGGAGATGGTGACCATGAGTAGTATAAATCAAGCATCATGTGCACAAATCCACCTAGACAAACATGATCCATGCCAGCATAATCACTGCATCTCTAGCATGGAGATACTGGTAGTCCTCACTAAAAGTAGCTAGAGATTTCATGCTGAACTGTTACAGAAGACTACTGAAGATGTCCTAATCTCATTGTGATAAGAATCAGATGGTGCAGGAACAAGCATAAATCTAAAAACTGTATACCAGAACTTGAAAAGGTTTCTATATAATGCGCAGCCAAACAGACAGCAAATTTAGCACTCTGCAGCAACATGCATGGCACAATGTAATGTCCAATACATAGTAATGACAAGGGATATGTGCACAATTCTCAGTTCCCGAGGGAAGTTCAATCATAATAACTGTACCATCATGCCATACCTATAGCTATTATATATCTGTATGAACAAAATTATTCTTAGTATAATAGGTTTGGGAACCAGCAAAAATACTGAAAAGCCAAAGCTTAGTGGAATAGAAGCCAGTTATATCACCACAGTCATCAGTCTTGAGGTCACTGTATGTATTCAGTGAATGATATGAAACTGTAGGCTTCAGAGTAGAATAGACCTTTTGTATAGCTGTTATATATTGTCTTCTAGTGGAGACCAACTCCATGTAACTATTGGGTACATACATGGATTGTCCCTAAATAAATGTTAATATTTCTCTGATAGCTACAGGTTGGCTTTAGCCATGTATAGTAATATAGCTTACCAAAACAAAGAGACTCCAATGAAAAATCTTTATAGAACCTACAGAACATGCACAATTTGGGGAAATTTCACCAATTACTGAAACTAGGAAATTTGGAGTAATCAATTGGTGTCTCAGTACTGAAACGAAAAGATGTGTTATATCTGAACAACTAATAATATTTACTCAAGACTTATATACAACTTGAATATATTATTTTTGTTTTATGCAATACTGAACTGAATTATAAAGAAACACATCAAGCACTGGAACTATAATTATTATTACACATACACATAACCAGATGAATGCAAGTAGCATTGAGCTACTTTAAAGCAATCTAGTGTCATTGCATTTGCAAGGATATTTGATAGTGATGATTTATACTCAGTACCAACATTTTTTTTGAAGGAAGAAGAACCAGCCCTAGTTGCATTTTTATATGGGTTGTATACAATTGCGCATGCTAGTTATATGCTGAAGTAACTGTACTAAATGCTATTATGGCTATCAATTTGTGCAGTTTTCTGGGTAGAGGGGCAAGTCACTACAGAGCATTCATGCATGGTTGGTCCCCTGGGCTATAAAAAATGTTTTATCTAGTGGTATCACCTAGCAATCAAGTGGTATAGTTATTATCAGTAGAATAAGCAACTGAACAAGCCAACTTTAACAGGTAAACAGCAACCTTTAGGCTCCCTCCTTGAGCTTCAAGTTCATTATTGTCAATAGACTACATGCCACATGACTAATTTGGGCTGCCTGGAGGTGCCCAGATAATAGAGGTCCGGAATCTGGATAAGGGAGGTTCCAGTGTAGTAGATGAAGTAGAACCGATAGTTGTCATCATATCAACCTGGTTGCTAAAACTTCTGGTTTAGTGTTTGATATTCAAATTTTCAATATCCCCATTCATAATCCAAGTACAAATCTTTAACAGTATGGGAAAATGATTTAATGGGGAGTTAATTCTAAAGGTTCCAAAAAGTAATGGCTCCAGAACTGTAGTTCCAAAAATATGGTTCTGGAATTGGAACCGTAACAAGCTGCATGGTACTGGAAAAACATGAGTTTATATAGTGGGGGATATTACTAAAGAGATTAGTTAGCTTATTGTATTTAAATTTAGTGATCAAACTGAGAACAAACTCAGTGTTCCTTTGCCACAGAATCACCCGAAATAGCTCCTCCAGCAATAGCTAGGGCTATACAGTAAAACTTTCCTTATCCAGACCTCCATTATTCAGGCACCTCCATTATTCAGCCTGCAGGCACCTCCATTGTCCAGATAGCCCCAATTAGTTTGGGTTAGATGAAAGCTCAAGGAGGGTTGCTGTTTACTGTGGAACCTCCCTTCTTCAGATGTTTCAGTTCCAGGGCATTTTGCGTGATGATGTAATCACATTGCTTTAAACTTATTGATGTCATCACGCAAACAGCATAATTTTCAAACAGAACTGAAATTCCCGGTAAAGTCCAGACACTGAGCTCAAATTTGATTAGTCACATGGCTTGTGTAGTCTATAGACAATAATTTGGGTTAGATGAAAGCATAAGGAAGTTGCTGTTTATTTGTTAGGTGGCTTGCTCAGTTACTTATTCTACTAGTAATAATTACCACTTGGTTGAAAACATTTTTACAGCCCAGGGGAGTGACCTTGAATGCTCTGTAGTGACTTCCCCCTCTACCTACACTGTAAAAACTGAAAGGTAGATTTAACCCAAAAAAATGGGTAGTTTTACCAGAAACTCAGGTAACCAAAATTTTAGGTAGAAGCAACCATTTATTTTAAAGGTTATAGGAACCATCTATGTGAAGAGGTAACTTTAACCTAAGGTTGGTAACATCAACCAAGATCCAAAATGTTATAACAACTTTGTGTGGGTTGAAAGTACCTCCATCAAGGTAGGTAATAATAACCACCAGGTGTTGCTTTAACTATAGCAGGAATTAAAGTAACCACTTCAGTATTAGGTTAAAAAGCCTGCAGTTAGTGGTGGTGTTAACCACAATACCAGTGGTTAGTTACTACTTACAGAATGAACTATTTACCTTCCTTATAATTAGCTATGATAACCATCCAGAAAGTTACTTATACCATATGGTTGGTAATAATGACTGTTACAAGTGGTTGTGTTGTTGTTGTTTGTACCTAGATGATAACCTGCCTCACCACTGTTTGCTTTCTGTGAATTGGTAGCATATTATAAATCCTTTAGTATTTATCACACATAGTATACAAGTCACAAATCGTCATCAAGGATTAAACAACAGTCTTGTAATTGTTTACATAGTGACAACATAATATTATCTCTTAGTAACAGTAATCATGAACAAATATATAGACTTTTACAACATGGCATATACGTAACATAACTAGTACAGCCTGTAAAGATGTTATATATGGGTACAGTCTTGTTTGTCAATAGATATATTTATGTTCACAGGTTACGTTTAATATCTGACGTGACTGCCAAATATGATGCACTGCGGTCAGTACTATCAGGATAGGAGAAGATATAATCCTGAAGAAACCACATAAAGCTTTTGGTTTGGGTTGAGTACTCAAGGTAAAATGAATAGTATGCTGAAAACGTAAGAAAGATGGCATCTGGCAATGTTGAACACTGACAGAGAGTCATGTTTTCCACAAAAACAAAAAATTGGTCACCTGGACCTACACCAAGGTACCCTCCTATTCGTGGTGCTGCATATGATGTCTGTGACTTTGCTGCATCCTCTACTCTTGTGGATATCTACACAAGAAACAATAAATATCATAGTTGCAGTTTCATTATTCATAGAACCATACTTGATACTCCGTGTAAACAAATTTGATCGTCTCTTTGGCATTTTTCGGAGCTAACAACTCCACTAGTATGCTCAGAGCTAAAATATCATCACCATCTGAAAGTAGAAATAAAAATACATTAATGACAATGGTCATGTGCTTTAGAACATGGCATGCATAGTGTGCTTTGACCATTGGAAGACAAAGAGATCTTACCAGAGGAGGGTGGACACGATATAAGTGCTATTGAAAATTATTACCGTTAATTGAATATTTCTAATACCAAGACTAAAATGAAGTGATAAAACCTGTTTAGCAACAGCCACACTAATTTATCTTGTGCTTCTTGTGACAAACGGAAGAAAATGAGTACAAAGATGTCCTATTTCCTGCTTGATTCTCCATGAGGACACGCTAGCGGCGTCTGCTTTCCTTTCTTTAATTCCATGGGAGCGAGCATAGGAGGCATATTGTATATCATAATACCTTCTTCAACGATTGTTGGGTTCGAATAGAAGCTTATAAGGTGTCGCTAGAGTGCAACGCATCGATTCCGACAAACTTACTGCACACGTGATCTTCTATAAATTCAAGGACGATTTACGTGTTGGGAATAGTGGGGAAGACCGGCTAAATATACTAAACGTGAAGCACACTTTCGAATGGTACCCATTTAAACTTTGCTGAAGGCTTGGTTATACTTTTAATACAAATGTATGCACTCACGTGCGCTTGTCCACCCTCCTCTGAGATCTTACAATCCACAAAGAGACCTACTAGCTGGCCATAAAAATAGTTTGACACCTTCTGAGTAATTTTATTTAGACTTCAAACACATTCACTGTATACTATTTGCAAATTGTGTTTTAAACCTCATGTACCAAGTACCTATTAAAACTCTGTAAAACAACATGACTTCAACAAGAAATGAGACTTTGAATTGTACCAACAGATAGTGATGCACCGATTAATCGGTAAAGCATCAGAAATCGATTTATCGGCCAAATTTTGGAAATATCGGTAATTATTAGTAGATGTTTTGGCAGATTAATTTTGCTGACCCTAACAACATTATATTTAAGAAATCAAGACAGAAATTAAGGAAATATATTGCAATATTGCATAAAACATGTAGAAATTGAGTAAATATAAACATCGGATCGGTTATCGGTATCGGCCAGTATGTAATTCAAGTATCAGATAATCGGTTAAATCTCTTATTGGTGGATCACTACCAACAGACATGGTCATAAGATATTACTTTAAATACAGACTTCTATGATATGCAATAATAGCAGTCACACTGTACCTTCTTCACGAGCAGTCTTCAGCACTTCTTTGACGTTCTTCTTAGAGCTTTTTTTGCCCAATGCAATGATAGCTGGAACATATCGAGCCCATTCCCTCAGAAAAGAATCTTTTACATTTGCTCTCCCTGTTATCATAGCTAATTCTTGCTCCAACTGTATACAATAACAACATAAACATTTAACAATATTACTGTATATGCTTACAATTGCTGGAAATTTGAGGCATGGATATTCAGTAATGATAGACTTAACACTGGTGGCATCTTTCCGTACATAAACCCATCGATTCTGAAAAGTGGTTTTCATTAATGGAAGCAATACCCGGTCACGAGGAGTACGATTTTTCATTTCTTCCACCATAGCCTTGTTGTGTTCTTTAAAAGTCTCCAAATCCACAATAGGTGAGTTCTGAGTTAGTGGGTACCTTCTTTGAAGTTTGTCCTTGTTATTACTTCTTTTTGGAGCAGGTGATTGATCAATGGAAGCTCCTCTCTTTCTGTCCAGTTTGATTAAATTTCAGATTCTTTCAATCATTTTGTCCACCCATGAAGTCTGCAGCAATAAAACTTTCACATAAGAGCAAATTCATACATCATACAAATACAAGAAGTATATATAATATAATTTTAAAAGATGCCATCAAATTTCAGAAAATTGTCAAAATAAGCATGAGATATGCTAAAGATTTAACTGTACATGGCTGAAGTACAAAGTTCTTACTATTAAAATTGTGTTTCTAGTAGGGGTGTACTGATACACCGATATCATATCGGTTGCTGGTACGGAGACTTTTGTCAATATCGGTAGGGATCAATATTACTGCCAAAACCGATACGATATACCGATATACAGTACAACTGGGCTGTCTTACAGACAGTGTGCACTGACTATGCAATGTAATACAGCTAACAAGACTGGGAAACAGAGACTTTCTTGCTTATTGCAAAACACTTTGCTACGAGAAGCCATCTAAGTGCACACACATGGCTACTGTTTTATTGTTATAACGTTTACCAATCATACAATCAACAATCAAATTAGTGAGTTTTAAAAGCAACCATGGAATGAACCAGAGAATACAACCTAGAACAACCAGCCATTAAAATGGAGAGTAATCTTAGCAGGAGTATCCATTAAAATATTTGTTGTCTGGGCCACATAATAGAGGCCACACCACCATAGGCAACGAAGCATTGCCAGTGATCTTACAGTGGTTATAAGTGCATAAATATAGTTTAATTTGACATCTCCATTTGGTTTCTAAATTTATATCGGTATATCAGATCAGTATCGGTGTTTAGATTCAACATATCGGAATATATCGGATTGGTTCAAAATTTCTGTATCAGTTGGCTAATTGCCACGTAAGAAGCCATACCATGCTCTATGCATTTTACTCTCCAATGTTGCAAGAAGCAACCAATCCACTGTAGCGTAAATCTGCAGTACATGTATACAGTCCACAGTACTTGTATTCTTGCTTATTATTTTAGCTCCAATATTCGGTATAGCTGTTCTTCCATACAAAAACGTACACAAACTAATTACAAAAAACGAAATACAAGTACAAATATAGTGGATGGAAACTTGGAGGACAAAACATCATCATCTAGTAATCATTCCACCAGTGTTCAGCTGAATATAACCATGTGGCAAATGCTATGCATTGCTAGAAAATACCAGAATTTAATGCACTATAGCAACTTAGATTGCACACGTGAAGTTACAAAAATCACTACCATATTGTGTACTTTGCACGGGAGGATCAACGGCGGCAGTTGTACTCCATTGGCCATACAATGACAAAATGTGTGTTGTTTTGTTAATATGGCAGTTATTCCATAGATATGTGGTAAACAAACTGTTTTATCTCTGAATGAGTGCATACAATATGCACGAGTATTTATACCCATTGTTCCTCCCATGCAAAACCATCCAAGTATTAATTAAAGCACCACAAATTCGTGCTGTATGGAAAACACAGCACTCAGGATAGGAAAAATTAAAAATAGACAGTTATTGCTATTTAAATGTACAAATTATACTCTTTAATATGCATGTGTACAATTGCATAACATAACTTACATAGCCATCACCTATATCATCCTTCATATATGGATATTTAAGGATAAGGAGTCTGGCAACCTGCTCACAGTTGCTTCTGGATGGCTTCGAACCCACTTTAGAAATTGCAAGAGTAACCAAGGTTCTAACAATATCATTCCGACTTTCTCGTGTTAGCTCCTTTCTCTTAATACAGGCATCCGTCTCTGGTCTCCAGTGAGAAGGTATTTCAAAACTGCTTGCGGACAGACTTCCTGATGTACACGAAGCAACAGACTGTGTTGAACATGTCGAACCTTGATCACTACATGGAGTTGGACTGTACGTATCAACAGATGACAAAGCAGGAATATCATCCTATATAAAAATCATATTTACAATTACTGCAAACTTTTCATGAACACTACATACATAATATTATGTCAACAATTAAACTTCAAGCAATCAAATACAGCCTCAACTCACAATGTATATACGTAGCTACGTGGGATGCCTAAACATCATAAAATTATCATACATGAGTACCGTTTATTGCAAATACAGAGTACGGGTCAGTGCTAATTCTCAAGATCTTGCTAAGTGGTTGTGAAATACATGGTAGTGCAATGATTTTCCTATAAGAGTATTGGACTGCTCTATTAGAACATCTTGAAATCTCCCCTGGTGAAGACGATATTGGTTATAGCTAAAAATTTAACACTGAGAATAGCCATGTATCACCCACTATTACATGTGCTTTGCAAATATTCTAATAAATTAGTGCACATGCAATCTTTTTGATTTATACAAAAATTGTAAGTTAATAGTCTCTCCAGCTTTAGAAGAACCAGATAATGCCTGGTTTAGTATAGGTAAGACATGCAGTGCTAGGATTCTTCAGTGGATAAATAACCCAAAGAATAATCACTGATGCGAGCCGAGGCTGATTATTACATCATTCCTGAGGGAGAATCCTAGCAATGCATGTCTTAGCTGTTTAGACAATGGCCCATGTGACTGAAATCTTAAACTTGTTAGGAATCCAGTATGCAATCTGTGTCAAAGTTTGTGGCAAGGTGTCTTACCAGAGTAAAAACCCTGCATACCTCAATTAAAGCATTCTCTGCATGCCATTGTCTAATTGTTGAGAGTCTGTTTCAAGCCTAGCCCATGAGACCAGTCACAGATGCAATAATTAGGTAACTTAAGTATGGCTTTACACTGGAATATAGTTTGTTTCTTTTTTCCGATACTGTAATTAATTTTATGGCTTTCAGTGAATACTTGTACTGTAAAACATTAATAAATAAATTTAAAAATATACCTATAAATAAGACGGCTACTACATACACCTAAAATACCTTTGAAATAAGCCTCAACAGCTTCTTTACAATGCCTATGGCAGGTATCATTTCCTTTAAGTCCTGCTGACTCAACTGTAAGAATTCTTTACCATCAATGTAATTCTCTACAAAAAAAATAAAAAAATCACATTGCTGTATAATGCTGTACACATCAACAAGCTACATGTATACTGACAAAGTGGAAGACACTTGCCGTGAAAAATGGCAAGTTGTGTGAACAATTTTTAAAGCTATGTGACAAGACCGGGTACTGTACAATGTTTTTAGGCAATCCAGTCCGTTAATGAGACCTGGAGAGTACAGCCGGGGCATCCAACAGGGCTGCTAGTAAGTTTTGACTAAGCTTAGAACTGCTGTTGTCACTTCAACTAGACAGACATAGTCTGCAGCTACGCCGTTCCTCGCTGTGTGCCAAATGAGTTAACCTTTAGTAGCTAGCTAGTTACGTACCTTTCAGAATTTCACAAAAAGACTCCGGAATGCCTTGGTTTACGTTCAGGTAAAACACAAGTTCGTCAACTGACATACTTTCGTTGAGTTCGTTCGGAATCTCGCTCTGAAGCTGGTCAACGTCAGTGGACGACATCGTCTCGGACATTATTGAGCTACCAACGAGGCCACCAAGCTTGAACAAATCTACCAAACTTGAAAGCACTAAACCAAAAAAGGCGGCAAACACCATATGAGCGCCAAGTTACACCGCCAATTTTTTTAGCTATCACGTGTGCATGGTAGCCTATATATACCTGAGAGCGGTGGTGATGATTGTCGTGTTACCGATAGAAACTCCAGATGGCGAGTAGTTCTAGCGCCGGTACCAGCGGGCAATATGCAAGGTTTAAGTGCCCCCTTTGTGTTTTCCAGGCACTTAATATACGACTAGTTTTAAGTCACCTACGACTAGTTCATTCCAGTGATCCACGCTTTTCAGTTGTGTGTGGAATCGGTGGTTGCAGTAATACTTCCAAGTCATATTCAGCTCTCTATCAACATATCTACAAAAAGCATAAAGATTCCGGCATAATTCAGTCTCGAGTTCATAGAGCATCGCAACAGTTGAATTGTTCCGATGAACCTGAGATATCCTCTTTCAATTTTCACGATGACGCTTTCCAACAAGGTTTGTGTATATAGAGCTATACACTGTATGTCAGTCTCCCATGCAGTAACGGTGGTCTAATATGGTTCCTGCGATAGTGTACACACAATGCACATATATTATAATTTGTGCTTGCTGTACAGTACATTAATTGTGTCAAAGTTAATAGTGGAGTACATATGCATTGCAACTATTGCTTTATACTGTCATAGAGTTATAAAAGTGGGTCGTAAAGATGATCACATCATATAGTTTACTGTTCCAGTAGCTAGTGGATTTAATGATCCCTTGTGGCAAAACCAACTTTTGTGAATACTTAGCAGCACTCATGCAACTTGTGATGCAGTAACTAATCCCAATTGCTTTAATAAAGGCATCACATTCTAATGAATCATTAATTAAATACCATTGTATATAGGAAATGAAGATTTCAATCCAGATCTGGAGCATTTGCTAGGCATTGATGCGATTCGTCAAAAGAAAGCCAGCACCTTTTATTTGTTGAAATTAAAAGAAAACCATCGTTTGTCTCAGACAGCGATTGATGATGTTATGGAAGGGTCAAAGACTGTTTTTTCCCACACAGTGCAAATTCTTCACAGTGGTATTCGTGCTAAGCTTGCTTCACTTGGAATAGATGATACACAAATTGACAGTGTGTTTAAAGACTTAGCCGATCCTTTTGTTGGCTTGGAAACAAGATATAAACAAGAGAAGTGTTGTGTAGAAGATCTTGGCTTAGTGGTAAGTTTGAACTAGTACATAATACTCTGTTGAAGCAGTAACTAAGATTACTATGGTAAATGCGTTAGTATTTTGGTAAATTCACTTATAAACATAAAGTTTTAAGGACAGTGAATGAACGTACACCAATCTGTTATTTTACTATAGGAACCAGAGGAGATTTTGGTTGGTGAACCTTTTTATGCTGCAAGGTTTTCAGGAACTAAGAGATCGCTAGTAGAACAATGCGACTCTTTTCAATATATTCCTATTTTTAAGACGCTTGAAAGACTACTGGGAGATTCCAGTCTGTTGGAATTCATTGATAATCCTCACAGGAGATCAGATGATAAACTTGAAGATTTTTGTGATGGAGAATTAGCTTGCAATCACCCATTATTTTCAAATGATCCACTTGCACTTCAAGTAATTGCCTACTTTGATGAGCTTGAAGTTTGTAACCCCCTAGGCACACATACCAAGAAACATAAATTAGGCATCATTTTATTCACTCTCGGTAACATTCCACCTAAATTTCGATCTACATTAAGGAGCATTAATTTAGTTGCTTGTGCAACACATCCTGTAATTCAGAAATATGGTATTGACACTATTCTTGAACCATTTATAAAAGATTTGAATACGTTAACTACGCATGGTATTAATGTTAACATCAGTGGCCATCAGCGCAACTTTAAAGGAGGTTTAATGTGTTTTCTGGCTGATAATCTAGCTAGTAATCTTTTGGGAGGATTCAAGGAGTCTTTTTCTTTTTCACATAGATTTTGTCGTACTTGTATGGTCAAAACTACATCATATAAGGACAAGTTTTTGTCAAGTGATTTTTGTCAACGAACTGCTGAAATACACAAGAGACAATGTGATGAGTTGGATGCAGCTGAAGGAGATCTAAAAGATCATTACTCTAAAACATACGGAATCAATCGTCGTAGTAAGTTGATGTGTGCAATAAATTTTTCCATGTTTGATGGTGGTTTACCACGTGATGCTATGCATGATATCCTAGAAGGTGTTGCTCAACTTGAGGTCAAGCTACTGGTTAAACATTGTGTGAATGAGAAATATATTACTGTAGCTGAATATAATCACCGTATTGAGAATTTTGATTATGGCAAAAATGAGATGGACAGGCCAGGAATAATAACTAGAGAATTGCTGGGGTCTAATGATAAAAAATTTCATTTATCGGCTGCCCAAACATTACTTCTTTGTCAAATTATCCCTTTGATAATGGGAGATTGTGTTCCTGAAGGCGATGAACACTGGAAGTGTTTTCTTTTACTGCTAAAAATTTTTGATATTGTGTTTTCTCCTGTTGTACCCAAGGGATATTGTGCTGTCCTAAAACTACTGATTGCGGAGCATCATTCTCTTTTCAAGTCATTACATTCAAGTTCAATGATTACACCCAAGTTTCATTTTCTTGTTCATTATCCTGACCAAATTGTTGCACTCGGACCAATGACCAGGTATTGGACTATGCGGCATGAAGCTAAACTTAGCTTGTTTAAAAAGGCTTCTCATTTGGGGAACTTTAAGAATATTGCTTACACATTAGCAAGTTGACATCAGCGATGGATGTGTTATCAGTTGGCTTCTGATAACATGCTTCAGTCTTGCTTTGAGTGTGGTCCGGGCAGTAGCCCTAGTACAATTGGACAACAGCCATACCAACTAGGAAGCATCATCCAGCGAGCCATACCTTCAATAAGCAACGATGCCACTGTTTTCCATCCTAAGTGGGTTAAGAAAAACAGTATAAACTATTGCAATAACAATTGCTATGTTATAATAGGGACAGATGGAACTGATCCCTTGTTTGGTCATTTAATTGATGTCTACATTGTTGGGGGTGATTTGTTACTGCTACATGTGTACCATTGTCAGACTATTTACTTTGACGATCATTTTCATTCTTATGTCATCAGTGACACCACAAATATGTCGATTGTGTGTCTTCAAGATCTTTTAAGTCCTTTTGTACTTCATGGGCACAAACTCTTTGATGAAAGATCTGAAACTTACATAACCATGAAACACTTGATTTTTAGTTAACCTAACTATCATATGAACATAACTTTTAATTTGGTTATTTTGACATTTTTGTAGTTTGTTTTAACCTATTTACACAGTCAAATGTACCTAAGTTATAAGAAGGATAAACAACCAATCTGTTTGAAAGTTATTTCTACTAAGTATGGGTTGAAATTACTCAAATAGTTAAATATATCCAACAAAGTAGATTTAACTCACTTAATGTTGCATTAACCATATATTATCTAGGTAGTTTTTACCATTGTGGTTATTTCTACTTTGCAGTTTTTACAGTGTACCAAACTGTATAGTACAAACTGATTGCAATAAGACAGTTACTTCAGCATAATACACATGTGTTTCTTAGTCACGGACATTTCTAACAGTAAAGACAAGTAAAACTCAAAAGCCAGTCATAGATCTGCTTTGGAGTACACAAATACAAAAAAAACTAATTTACTTGAACCATTTGTAAAATTTTTGCCATTAACCTACCACCACAGCCATTTCTTGGCTGCCACCTTGGATTTTTTACTCTGGCTCCTCACCCTTTTTTTGGATGCTTTGCATAGAGACTGAGAAATACCAAAACAATAAGTTTGATGGGGCTATGACGGCACATTACAAGTGCCTGCAGTCAGCGGAGAAGAGTACATAGACAATAACTCAACTCTTAAACATGTGGTAATTGAACACAATGAATACAATTGCAACACAATTAAGCTATATAGTGTAAGTCCTATAGTCTCACATAGTCAGACCGCTGTCTAGCACAGGACTTAATTCTCACTTGGAGCATAAGATATCATCTTATACTACAACTGAGTGATAAGTCCCTAGTAGTCTAATCACATGAGATTATTCAGTGCCAAGAGTGCCATCATACACCTGCACAAGAGAGGAGGATATAATTATGCAGAGTAAAACCACATTCCATGGCTTGCCTGCACTACCAAAAGTGACAAATGCTGTGTAATTGTCCTGTGGTGACTGGTCAGTGTTGCCTGCACCTGAAAGTGGGAGGGATATGCACACAGCAAATTTTACACTGGTGCTAACTATGTCATACTTCATCCATGTCACTGTTGACTTTATCCAAATGAAAGGACTTTGAGTGTCTTTGGCAATAAGTCAATATGCTCCTTTACATGAAAGAAGAAGAAAAAGGTACATGTTATGAGTCTACCATACACATAGCAACAAATTATTATTTTCAATAGACTATATAATATAGTGAAACCTCTATAATCTGACACTTGTTAGTGCTCTATAATCATGTCAGATTACTGAGATTAGTGAGGACGTTGGATCATTGATACATACATAAAGGTGATGTCAGATTATAGAGGCATTCTGGATTATAGAGATTCGCTGTACGACATCAAAACATGTTTCAGAATTTTCGTCAATAATAAGAATCTAATTAGATAATAAATAAATAAACAGAATGACAGAATCAGTCAACAAGCATGTAAACATTACTAACAGTCTACCATTTCACATATGATGTCATAATAAGTACCTTGCCCACAAGCAACTGGCACAAGACAGAATCATCAAGAGCTGACAAAAGATATTTGGTTTGGATAGACTGTTAATGCACACCTGATTGTCACTATTATCAACTGCTATTGCCAGTTGATCAATGATCCACATCACTGTATCGTTGTCTGTCACTGCATTGCCAGCAAAATCACTGCCATTGTCACAATCATGTCGATGGGATGATGATAACATCAAGTTCACTGGTCTACCACTGTCATGCTTAAACTTGAAGTGTGGTTTGAGTAGTAGAATAGTTCTTGTAACAATATCTACTGAAGACTTCTCTAGGTAAGTACTCTTACAGTTCGTGATCATATCATTACAAGCTTCTTGTTGGAGGGAGGAAGATAAAGTCATACTTGCTCTTGACAATGCCAACCACACATGATAGTTGTACCTTTCTAAGCAAACTGCTTCTTGAATTGTAAGCAGAGAAGCTACACAAGCATCAAACATACGTACTAACATAGTAACTGTAATGATCAACCAACTCTTGTGAATTACAAGAAGCTACTGTAAAATATTGTTTGAAAGAACTCCAAATCTCAGGCACTTGCTAGAATGCAAACTGTCCTGGGATCAAGGTTCTACATTCGATGAAGTTTTAGAGTAAAGATTTTAATATTCTGTATTTACAGGCTTAGTCTCCTCACAAGTTTCTAAAGAGATAGTAATTAGGTCATGTTAACTTGATTCGTTATTTCATGGGCCCGACTAACCCATTTTTAAATTACAACAAAATTTTATTCATAACTGAAAATGGCTGTAAATGGCCATTTTGTCAAGACCCCGTCTCTTCTTGTGTTTGTTATTTTTGCACTCATTTTGTCCTGGTTTCTGTTAATATTATTCTCTTGAGATTTTTGATCAGTGAAACAACTATTCAACTTGTAGTGGACTTGATTACCTCCTATGTAGTAATGTCTAGATTGTCTACACCCTGAGAAAAGCAGTCTCCAACCCACTTATTTTACCAGGGTGAGTCTGATCATCTAGGTCAATGTTTTGTCCAGGTAAAGTAGGTCTCATCTGCTTGACAAAATATCTAGGAAAGCATTGAAACCAGGTAACGGGTCATCCGGTCTGACACACTTTACACATTATCTGCCTATCCAATTTGTTTTCAAATTCCAAGAATGCTGATTTATTTCATAGTAGCTGGTTGTCAATACCTAGTATTGTATGCCTGAGCTGTACCCATGATGTTTTTTGTACAAGATGTTGTATCATAGGTAACAGCAACTATAACACATTGTGCTCATTACAGTGTACCTCGATATCATTTTTGCATATTGATATCAATAAAATATTGAATTTCTTGAAAACAAATTGTATGAGTCTTGCAATAGGCCAACTTCTTTTGTGAGCCACATTTTAATATTAGGAATAAGTGATACTGTTTGTAAGCATATGTGGAGCCACACTAATTTATCAGTATGGTGAGTTGAAGTTTATAGGTATGCACAAAGCTGTATCCTGATGTTTGTAAACTTACTGTGAAGCCACGCCCACTGACTGATCTTTAATTATAAACCTTACCTGCTTACAGCTGCCTTGTACCATAGATTATATATTCCCTACCTTCTCACGACTCCCAAAAGAGACCACATGATCCCAGGAATACATAATCTTAACTTGACACACTAGTTGAGCACCCAAAAAGTAGCCCTTGGTATACACCTCAGTCCAGGTCACATCCAAGTCGTTTCAACATTGGACCAGGATTGGGTCACGTGTGTTGATTATGGTGTGTGGTGACGATGGAAACGTATCTCCTCGAGATATCTTAAAAGGATCATTGTCGTCTGAAGTAGAAGACAAACAGTAGTACAGTGTGAGAACAAGTTACACGACTGTTTTATTGAAGCATTGACTGTTCTATTAGAGTATTTTCAATACTTTGGTGTTTGGATATCACTTTAAGTACAGCCACTTTTGTGGTATCTATCTAAAATCTTTACTACTGTATGGGGAAAGCATTGATACAGCATGAAAATGCTACAAGTTACCAGTTGGAGCCATGTCTGTTTTTTCTTGCATATGAGACTCAGAGCAATATTGATGCTATTATCTTTGCTCTTGTTATAACACAGAACTACAACAATAGTGCTTAAAGTGAAGGTTTCAGTGAAATTAAACCCTGGGCCGGATTCAGATAACTATCCAAGTCAGTGATACTGACCAGGTTTCAACCCTGAATCTGTCTGTATATACTAGATGCTATCAGACTTAAAAGGTTTCTTGTACTTCCATCAGGCTACATTCTGATTTCAACCATACACATGCATAATGGTGTAACTTTAATATTTGACAATTTTGACAAGTCTGCCAAGTTATTACACCAAACCATATAAGGCATGGCCACCAAATATACAGCTACAGTTGTAGCACTTTTAGTCAGTGCTCTTTAAACACAAACCTTTAATTTTTAATCCTCCTTATGGGAGGCTTATCAGAGGATGATTTTATGTCTAAGATTACCTATTGGAGCTCAGTGTCTGTCTTCTACTGAAGCAGTATGGTGGTTTCAATGGTAGCAACACCACTAACATAGTAAACAATAGGGTACGTACATTTCCACGTAGATTGAACAAAAGATTTGCTGAAATGAAGTAATGTCAACATGTCTGTTGGTGCATAATGCATAGACAAATTCCATAATAAGGCTTTATAGCATATAATAATAATCTTTGCCTTTAGTAACCTGAATTTCCCATGATTTTTAGGTGATAATGTCTAAAGTAACTTCTCCAAAGTTTGAAAGGATAGCATATATGTGACCGTCTCAGCAAAAACCCGACTTGTTCGCACAAGCATGCGTATTGAAAAAAACTAAATTTAAAAATAATTCGTAAAATTACGCATGCTACAAAGAAAAATACGCAAGTTTTTATCAGGCCAGTATTCGAAGAAGGAAGACTCAAATCGATTACCATCTTATTGACCTGCTCATGGAGAGTTCGGAAATCTTTGTTTTGTTTCAGTAGCTTCAATGGTATGCGTGTCACATGCGTTTGTTTACGATGCAGTAAACGTAAACAAGATCGTCATCGTTTCTTCTACCAAACCGCTTTCATATCCATATGCGCAAGTGTCTACAGGGCTAATGCTATACTTGGCTGATGTACTGATCCATGGTGAACATTTTAAGTCAAATTGCAACGCTGTAGACTAATCCAAATGGACGTTATGACTGCAAATGTAAGTGCCTGTAGTTTATTTTCAGTATAGTCACTGTACTAATCGATAATCTTACTCTTCCTACTGGCTAGTGCTATAATATCAAAACTACACACCACAGAAGACTAAAACTTTGGTGACCCATTCCTAGGGCACTGCTAATAATGCTGAGTGAATAGAAAAATTTTTTTTAATTGTGCGAACAAGTTGGGTTTTTGCTGAGACGGTCACATATATGTCATGAGATATGACATTTTTAAAATCCCATGATTTGTGTGATTTCTGAGAAGGGGCAACTGTTGTCCCTTCTCATTGACAATGTATGGAACTTATATCTCATGACTTATACATGCTATCCTTTTAAAACTTGGAGAAGTGACTTAGGAAATTGACACCTACAAATAATGTAAATTTTAGGTTGCTAGAGGCAACGGTTGATTTTTTTTGTTATTATGAAATTTGTCTATTGCAATTAATAGTAACATTATGTACAAAGTGTGAAGTACAAGAATTGACAGATATTTATGATTATGGCTACGCATACACAATCTGTGTGTATCCTTTGTAATGTACACCCATACACATGTACACCCATACACATGTACACATATTATAAGCATGCACACTACACGCACGCACGCACGCACGCACCCACACACGCTACACTACACAGAAACACCATATTTCCACATACAGATCTGCACTCATACATGCATGTACACATACACTCTACTATAAACACTACACTATATACTGCATTACACTACCTACTACACACAATACACACGTCCACAGCACACAACAGTACAACATATACACCAACCATAATGGTCTCCCAGTCCAGCGTGTATCTGTCCTAGGAGTATCCATTGTGAAGCATCTTTATCATGTGGTGGCTGGAGCTACAACAGTGACTATAATACACACTTTATCATGTGGTGGCTGGAGCTACAACAGTGACTATAATACACACTTTATCATGTGGTGGCTGGAGCTACAACAGTGACTATAATACACACTTTATCATGTGGTGGCTGGAGCTACAACAGTGACTATAATACACACTTTATCATGTGGTGGCTGGAGCTACAACAGTGACTATAATACACACTGCGGCAGCTAAAATCATAAGACTCAACTATTCAAGCAAGTTATGATCTATGGTAAACAAACTGCCGACTTGGGGTCAAATACAGCTCATAGTATTAAATACAAATACAATACTTTTGTCAGGGCACCTGGCAGTGTTTAAATACAAATACATTAATACTTTCCGAAGCATTAAATACTATTTAAATACTTTGGTTCTCCAAGTGACTCGACTGCTTAATTGTCTATCTACACTGTACACATGTTACATGCATCTTTAATCTATACACATAATATTTTGTTAGTTAATATCATAACTACTGTTATTAAATGCAGGGGGTGTGTGTTGTACGCTACTGATCTAATAAACATCAGATTTTTTATCTGTTAGCCTGCATCTCTTGGATCAAAATATTTTCACACAGCTACTTGAGAATGACTGTTCACTGGATTGACAAAGACCGACAATGTCAAGAATAGAGCACATTTATTCAAGCTATGAGTTGAATGGTTGGTCCAATTACCAACAATGGCTTTACAAAAGCCTTCTCATTGTATTTAACCTCATCAGATTCAGAGTCTACTGAAGTTGCTGTGCCAGAAGTTTCATAAAGGATGTGAAGATGTAAATGGATTGCCACAAGTTGATAATGGAAACACAGTAGACCTTATACAGGTGCAGTATGAGCTTCCACCACATCAGAGATGTGCTGCCCACACATTAAACCTGGTTGCTAGCACAGATGTCGATAAATATTTACAGGAGTTGCTTATAAGAGCTGAAGGCTTATAAGCTCCTGATATTTGTCGTTGTCCCCATTACTGAGAAGTATGGAACAAAGCAAGTAGGTCTACAGTTGCGAGTAGAGAAGGTTGCTAAAAGAAAGCTACTGCAGTGAAACCTGTGTTATAAGGACACCTTGAGATTGATCAAAAATCCTAACTATGAAGGTATCCTAACTATGAAGGTATCCTAACTATGAAGGTATCCTAACTATGAAGGTATCCTAACTATGAAGGTATCCTGATTTTCCACATACATGCTAAGGGATACTGGGACCATTACCAAGTGTCCAGATTATGTAGGTGTCCTCATTTTCAAGAGTCCTGATTAACAGGTTCCACTGCAGTTCACAATCCTACAAGTTATGATGCTGTGGTGTGGATCACATGCTGTGTGTGGTATGGATCAGGGAAAATTTCTACACCTGAGCTTAATGAATTATGTACCAGAATGGGACTTCATTGCTAATGAAATAACTTTTTGAAGGAATACCGTGATGTGCTTAAACAAGTTGCTAGGGCCCTAAACATATTATAGAGTGAGGACACCTGCTACCAACTTTGGATAAATCAGTTAAAACGTTATGTTATTCTACCAATGAGGATTGTTGCAAGGACAAAGGTAAGTCTGTGATGCATGAACCGTATCTACTACGGTTGGTGAAAAGGCACATCTCAGGATGAATGAAGCAAAGCTAAACAGTGACGGAAAAAATCAAGTCCATAGCATTAACCTTATGATTAAATAGTACTTTTCATAGAAACTTGTTTGAGGGTCACTCTGAAGGTATTTTTGGGCTTGATTGTGCCTAACCAATACTGCCAAGATGTTCATTTTTGGTTGGACAAGAAAGCCCGAACATACATGATCCCTACTACACAGTGCTACCATACTGTATGATAATATGATTGTGTGTTTTCTTCAGACCTTATGTTGTGCTTTAAGTTACGTGTAGACAAGAGGTCATTTTTCACCAACAGCAGGTTACCCCTATATGGTTAGCAAGCCCTCCAATAGCTACGTAGTACTTACAGCTGTAGAATACTATCCCATGATATAGTAGGGATTCACAAGAAGGCTGGGAGATAGTGTAGCAACCAAATAACATATACTTAACCAGCACTATCCTTTCTTTGTTCAGTGTCAGGCCTCTGTTTCAGTGCAGGCTAGGGGCTTGTTAGATTATGAGCACCTGCAAAATGTATGAGTGACAAGTACATCTTGAATTGATGCACTGAAAATTACCGTAAAATGATGACCCCATCAAAATGTGTGTATATGTGAAAACTTTGAGGTGATACATAAAGTGATGTGGGCGGGGTGTGAGTTTTGTTCATAGAAAATATCTATGGTTCGTCTGGCAATATTATGTAGTCTCCAAACTTATCCAGCATAGTTGTGCAACAATTAGGTGCTAACCGATTGCTTAGCATACTCCAGTGCTTCACTCCACTGTTCCAGGTTGGCATGACACCTAGCAATGGATGCTATCACTTGGTGGATAATGACTGGGATTGTTATGGTGGATAGAAGCTGTTGGTATTGCTTTAGAGCTGCTAGAAACTGTTTCTTCATAAAGCACCAGTCAGCTTGATACTTCAGAACCTGCTCATAATCCTGCTTGTTGCTGCAGCTTGCTTCTTCGAGTGCTACAAACCACTAATTTTGTGAAGTAACGTATCACTAAAGTGCACGGTGTTTTACGGTTCAAAAAATGGACACTTACCTTAGGCTCGCATACTTTAGGATTATACTCTTCACATAATCCTTTACTTCTTTTTTTGTCATTGGCATCTTCTTCAAAAAAAGAGTCGTCGAAGTCCATTCTCCGTTTCCTATAACGGATTCTACGTAGAACGTGATCTTCCTTTGGTATCCGTAGGTAGTCCACGAGGCTGTTTCTTCTACCCTTGAAGAGGTATCCCCTTTGATCCCGCTAACTTCCGCAGTTTGTTTGCACGTAGACGATATCTTAAGATGTCTGAAAAGGTGAAAATAGCGATGATCATATTAGCCTTGCGTAACTACTGTTTTCGCATCAGGCTTGGAATACAAAACTTAACAATGACGTTACGGTCCCTTCATTTGGACTAGGGTGAGTAAGGATTAGCAGTTTTGCATTGAGCGTTGGAGTATTAAAGTGGTAATTGCTTTCACGCAGGACATGGCTGTCTGAGCCAGGAAAGGTCGGAGCAGCAGTAGATGTCGCCATTCGTTACGGGTACCGCCATGTGGACTGTGCCCACATCTATGGCAATGAAGCAGAGGTGGGGGTAGCCCTGCAGAATCTGTTCAAAGAGGGAATAGTAAAGAGAGAGGACCTGTTCATCACATCAAAGCTTTGGTAAGCACCTAACTTGCATGGTTTGCTTAAAGAAGCATTCTTCTAATGTGCTTCACTTCACAGGAACACAGAACACTCTCAAGCTGATGTTATTCCAGCTCTGCAGGTCACACTGAAGAACTTGCAGCTGGACTACGTTGACCTGTATCTTGTGAGTGTTAGAAGTCATGGTAACAGCTATCACTGTACTGTAGTTGATGTATATAGTGTAATGTGGAGTAGGAAATGGTGACCAGCCTAATGGCATTTTGGTTAATATGAGCTGTGTGGGTTTAGTTGTACAGCTTCACTGCATATCCAGTTAGCCTTCATGCTTTGTGTTTCATTGGTCAGTGGAGGATGGATGATATACAAATTATATGATTGAATTAACCACATGTGAATGATATTGGATTGGGTTAGGGAAATATCTCTCCCTTATTTTGTCCCTCTAATGTGTGCACTATGCAATGAGGTGGTTGTGCAATATGAGGAACATGTTTGCAAGTAGAAAACTGCTGCTGTTGCTTGTTGCATAGTCATTTGTCCTTATGATGGTATTGTAACACAAGCTGTTGTTTAGTGTACGTGTCTTCGCATTATTGTGACTTCAGATCCACTGGCCACAAGATCTGCCGAGGGGAGTTACATTTGCTGAGATGAAGGATGAGCACTATTTGGGATACAGTGAGGAGAAAATTGCTGACACATGGAAGGTGACGTCTTCATATGTCAATAGTATATTGCACCATCAAGTTCTGCTTGAGTTTCTACATAATATATGTATTGGTAGTTCACATTGCTAGCGGCATAGCTGCTTGGTTGTTTGCATGTTTCATTGTGGTGCAGCTCCACACAATACTAACTCACCACATAGTGCTGTTGAAGAAAAAGAGTTACTGCTCCTTCACCAAGCATGTCTGCTTCCACCACCGTGATTTGCTTGCACAAGTGTTTGCACTTAATCCACCCAATAATTCATACTGTGGAATATGTTAATGTCCTTCATTATAGCACAGGTAAGTTCTTTAATATTCCACACCTGCCTTCTCCTTTTCTTCTGCCACCACCTAGCTCAAGATCACCCTACACAAACATATAGCAGAGCAGCATGATTAACTGTTAACCTATGCAATTCCTAACAATGAAACAATGGATGATAAACAAGACTCGACTACCACTTGTACTCATAAGTTTCAAAAATGTTCTACAACTATACCTTCACTACTATCTCTGTAAAACATGACGATACAGTACATTTTGTATGCATGTTTCCAATTCAAAGTTCAACGTTTATATGTTTTCTGTGCACACACACACAGCAATGGCGGATCCAGGATGGGGCATAATGACAAAAATCAACCTACTAAGGAGGGATAATTGCCACTTAGAAAATATCGAGAGAATCTGCTCTACCCAACCACCTACAACTTAGCCTGTTTGTACCCTTCCCTTTGCGAGCTCCTGGATCTTCCCTTGCACAGGACAAGTGTCTTTCTAGCCCAGCATTGTAACTACATGATACTGGCACTATAGTCATGCAATGATTATGAATCACACTGGTGCAGTGGCACTGAGACACACGTTACTAACACAAATACTTTATAACTGATTGGCTACATTTCTTGAAGTATACTCCATCATGTAAGTATATTACAACACTGATTTGTGTATTGTGACATTCCTGGGATGAATTTGTGTCAGCACAGTGTCCACAAATGCACTATTGCCACGCGTCCATGTTTTGTTAGCCAGTCCTGTCATGTATCAGTTTAGTTGGATTTGTAGAGTGTTGAGCTCATGAACAATTAGATGTCAGTGGGCCATGTGTATTCTATGGTATATTTTTTTTGTGTGGCACTTTATGACCTATAAGATATGAATTCTCCAATCCATGAATGCCCTCAGAGCCTCCATGATGGTAATGACAGGTTCTGAAAGTGAAGCTGTGGAGTTTGCATGTGTCTAATTAATATGAGCACTACATACAATAATTCAGACACTTTCTCTAATAAGTCTCCAAATTCCAATTTTAACAAAACTGTAAACATAGATTATCTGATTACCAAAAGCCGATTTTTAGGCTTTTACATGTTCCTCACTCTCTGTAGCAATATATGATCCATGTAGGGAACTAACTCCTCAACTATCTTCTGCTAATGTTGTTCTTGTCTCATAGTTATTGTGTGCTGCTGAGTTCAGTGGTATACAGAAAAAATTATCAAATTAGTCACATCAATAACACTACTGAATTTGTATGAAACTATCTGCTGTTTGTTGCTTCGTATCACAAGTGCTCTGTGTAAACATGTTATTGTAAGACCCTATCATTTAATGCTCGTAGCCTAACACCTTACCACAGCTTGGCTTTTTCTATTCAAAGGGTTAAAGTCCTTACAGTATTCTTGCACTGTTTACACTCTATGTGATACTTTTGTTACTTGTGCAGGGAATGGAAGATGCAGTTGCTAAGGGCTTAACCAAGTCCATTGGAATATCCAACTTTACCATCAAGAAGATTGAGAACTTGTTAAAGGCTGCTAAAATTGTGCCAGCAGTTAACCAAAGTATGTGTCCATCTGTGTGTTAGTCAGTCCTACATGGACTACCTGTAGTTGAGAGCCACCCTTACCTGCAGCAGTCTAAACTGAAGGAGTACATGGACAGCAAAGGTGATGTGACTTTAAAATTTTCTGTGGCTTCTGCTGCATGACACTTACTGTGACATTAAGGCTATGAGTGGGATAGCTACATTAACTATGTACACTGCTATTTCTAAAAAAACAGCCATTTAATTTTGTACTTTTGTTTCAATTATGCTTAGTGGGCATTCGATGTTTAGTAACTATTCCTGTCACAAAATTATAATGTCTTGTTACTGCAATCTATGCTGAATTCATATTCTCAACTAAGCACCTTATTGTATCTTATTAGGGATTACATTTGAGGCATACTCTCCCCTTGGTACTCCTGGTAGAGTTGCAAAGGGAGAAAATGAGCCCTACCTGATGGATGACCCTGTTGTCAAGGAGATTGCTGACAAGCGCAAGTGCACAACAGCCCAGGTAAAGCTAATAAAATAGTGTGAGCTAATTATAGTCAACAATTGTGACCAAATCTGTACAAAGTGTAAATACTTGTGTTTATCATACAGTAAACACTGTTACCATATAGCATGAAGAGGAAAGTTTGGCAAATTGGAGTGTTTTCCAAACTAAAATTTACCAAATCCCTTGTCCAATATAATCTGTATAAACTACAAATTCACCAAACCTTTTCTTGCCAAAATCCTATCACAGCAAATTCGCTGAAGTTTCCTCCCATCAAACTTCACCTGTTTTATGGTAGTAGTACTTTTTCTGCCTCCACAACGATACAAGCTATAAGCACAACGATACAGAAGTATTAATTCACTAAAGTCCAGTCTATAAATGGCCAAATCAGTGAGTTGCTACAGAATTTTAAAAATCCATGTTTTTCTAACTCATTCACGCAATTGCTTGCTCACTCTACATTCAGACAGCGTTCACAGGGTAAATGACTGAAGCTATTTCTATCATGAAGAATCACCACTTACATTTAAGAAGTGCCTTAAGAAACTACCCCAACTCTGAGAGTACAGTAAATACATACTGTTCTTATTACATTTGCTATACTGAATAGTCACCATACCCTGCTTATGTTATCAATGCTACCCTTGACTAGTTGCCACAGAAACTAGCTAGTATGTTCTGAACTGTGGCTTTGGTGTTTTTTCAGATGTTGGAAATGGAATTGTAGGGAATTAAAACAGTTGGTTGATATCGATAGACTAAAGTACCATGTGACCTAGATCATATTGTACTCGGATCATATGTACAAAATCGACTATATGAGTTAACATGCAATTCTTTCGCAGATTCTCATATCATTTGCACTACACCGAGGTGTGATTGTTATTCCCAAATCGGTGACTCCCGAGCGCATCAAGTCCAACTATGATGCTCAGAAGATCACCCTTGATGATGATGAAATGAAGAAGCTCTACTCGTTGGAGCAGAACTTCCGCTACCTGAGGTTCTTCATGATGAAGACTGGCCAGACAGAAGCTGATTTCTGGGATGCTGATTATGATGAGAAGGTTGTCATCGATGCCCCTGACTCAAAGAGGCAGAAAAGTTAGACTGTAACAAACAACGTTTAGTAGCCAGAGCACTATAGGAGAATATTTTAGTGTTTGGTTTTTATATTTTTGACTTGGTTGTTTTAAAGATTTGCTGGTTCAAAGTCAACACAACATCATGCGTTGAGCTGAATCCTCGTGGGTGCAATTACTTATGTAGGTAGAAGAAGTTCAGTTAATGGAAGCAAACTTTCACTACCTGTATATCTGACAGTGTATACATCTCCAACCACTTGAGCACTGTGCTAAAACTAATATTTTCACTACTTTATACTCTTCAAAATTGTCACTTTACTGGTTACATTATTGGCAGTTGACTGCAATATGCATTTGTATCATAATCGAGATACCTTCAAAAGGAAATATCAAGAATGTCTAAATTTGTTATCGTACCTCTACTGGGACCTACTTTGACATAATGAGGTCATGAAGTACACCTTAGCTATGTTTGAGACCTACTTGACATGGTCACTATAATGAGGTGGTCTTATTAATGAGGTCATGAAGTACACACCTTAGCTATGTTTGGGACCTACTTGACATGGTCACTATAATGAGGTGGTCTTATTAATGAGGTCATGAAGTACACACCTTAGCTATGTTTGGGACCTACTTGACATGGTCACTATAATGAGGTGGTCTTATTAATGAGGTCATGAAGTGCACCTTAGCTGTTTGGGACAGCTCACTATAACGAGGTCATGAAATCCTAAAATTAAATGTTTCACAGGGAATATTTTTAAGGTTGAGCAGTGTCGCTAAAAATTTTGTGGATTTGCAATACTACAAGGAGGTTTAAATATTTCAATAAATCTTTTGCCAAAACCGAGGGGTCCGACACTCTTGAAATTTCGTACGCTTCGCATTTGAAATCATGAAATCACACACTCAAAAGAAATCAGAAATCACACTTTTTGAAAACGAAAATCGTAAAACTCCGTATATTTCCGTAAATTACGGACGCATTGAATTTAGTGATGGGCGATATCAGGATTTTCAGAACGATACGATATCGATACTGACTAAAATTGACCGATATTGATACTTTTCGATACGATATTGTAACATTATTTGTTCATGTAAATTGCCAGTTTTCTTACATAATTTGATAGTAGGTAGCTATAGCTATACACAATGGAGATTCCCCGCCCACATACACAAGAGTAATAGTGATTTGAAAATTGCTGAAGGTAATGGAAAGCTACAATTAACAATTAAATAAGCTAAAATGCATTTTAAAATTAAATTCAGATCACGTGATGTATCGTATCGAAATATCGGATTCTGTAAAATATATCGATACTTTTCGATATCAGCAAAAAATCAAACGATACGATATAATATCGATATATCGCCCAACACTAATTGAATTACGCGATATTATTAATTAGAACATAACAAAAGTGATTTAAGGCCTGAATCACTTGATCTGGCACTGATTCGGCTGCCAATCTCTAGAATTTTACAGCCCAAGCTGAGTCCACTAATGGTCAAAAGCTTCCATCACTGGAGCCATAGATTTTAGAGGCGCGTAAGCGCCTCTAAAATCTATGCTGGAGCCACACGAGTGATCTGAGAATCCATCTCGGAATCTTATTCAGTTTTAACTAGCAATTTAGGCTCTACTCGCAGCCACAAGTGACGGTACATCATAGTGACTGCATGGGTTAATGATGAAACGGGTAAACCATGTAGAAGGGCTGCAAACTATAAGCACACTTTTGCAAAGAAAGTAGTTCCCAGCATTAGCTTCAGGACAAATAATTATGCAGCTTGTCTAGAAAATATGTATGTCAGTACTGGTTAGTAACTAGCTACTAGGTGTAACTTTTCAAAGATTAGCTCACATAATATGATTCTGCTTGTTCAGCTGACCCACTAAACATCTTTACATAACTCGCAAGCAAACATTTCATATAAAACAATCCTGGCATACAAAATGAAGACCATGGATGTATCCAGATCAGTTGACTGTGTACTTAGGTGTTTCCTGCCACTGTGGTTGTTAGTCAATATGAAATGAGATCAGGGTTGTTAACAGATAGCCATTCCAGTTTTCAATACCATTGTGAAGGAAGGGATGTGCACGTTACTGATGTTAGCAGAGATATTGTTTATGTCAACTTTCAGGTGTGATTTAATCTATTGTGTATTATAAAACTGGTAGGTAATACATACAAGTAGCTATCTTTCTGCATATAGCTAAGTCAGCTTCATGCAGATTAAATAAATCACATATTGATCAGATAAGGTTTATAAGTTCTGCTAAATTTTGCAGGTATGTTCATTGCTGGCAATGCATCATACTGGTTTGCATTATATTATCTGAAGAACTGATAATGCAGGATGCATTGGAGCTAACAGTGTATAGCACACAAATTTTACGGAGAACAATTACCTAATCAGTGACTTTATGGAAATACAATGCCAAAATGGTCCTCAGACACTATGCTCTTTGCTCAGAGGACATTATAGATTTTGTTTAGGTTTTATAATGTAGTTAAGTAGGTGTAGCTTGTAAGTAGTTTAGTTTATTGTAATTAGTGTGGTAGTTTGTAATTTGCTAGTCTTTGTATTCTTTTGTGCTTAACTTTTCTGTGTACTTGTTTGTTATCTATTTTTGTAAATAATTTTACACCTTTTCCGTTACCTAATCATTACTGATTGAGTCCAAGTCTATCTCCTACCAAAGATACTGTTTTAAATTCATCATAACTCAGTGATAAAAGTGTAACTGAAATCATGTGGACCCACTGATGACACGCAACCATGTAATAGTAACCAATTCCAATATACTTAATTAATCACATGTATCACCATCAGCTACTTTTATTATTATTATTGCTGGGCATGCCGATGTGCCAAGGGGACGTGAGTAATGCTCCAAGGAAAAAATACACAAGATAACAACAGTACTGCTTCATTATATCTACCGGTAAAGACGATACTCGACAATGCCTAACATTGCCTATACCATTTTTACTTTACAGCACAAGTAAGGTAAATGGGGGTATTTCCGGACAGCGTACAATTCCGGACACTTTGGTACCTTTATCAAGCTAGCCGAGGAACGAAACAACGGATTGCCTTGAAATTTCTGCTGTGAATACTGAGCTATTCTTATAGGGATTATAAAAATCGAAAAGTGTGTTCTAGTTGATTCATTCTTGGGTGCTATACACGAAGTGTCCGGAATTGTGCGCTGTCCGGAAATACCCGCATTTACCTTATGTAGTAGCTTTTTGATAATGCATGCTTTCTGACTCAATCACTGAAGTTGGCAAATTATTCCAGTGAATGACAGCTCTTGGAAAGAAGGAATGCCGGTTCATGTAGCTAAGTACCTGGATGAAGTGGTAAGGGTAGTGGTGTCTATAGTTGAACATTGTGTGGCTAAGAGGATAATGGTATTGATAGGCTGCAGATAAGTCGTGGATTGCCTCGTAAAAATGCCGGCGGCTAGCTATAACTAGGCCAGTGCGGCATTCCTTGATCCACGCCTATTATTTTTTTACCCTTGTTAGAATATAACTTATGCACGAAGTTCTGGGACGGCTTCTATTCATTTTTAGACAGCCTCTTTACACGGTTAGCTTGCCTGTTAATCATCAGCACTACCGTACGACCACAACCACAAACCATCACCGCTACTGGTGCCTGGAATCATCTCAGCCAGACGGCTTTGGCCCCAGCATCTTTGCTTACGAACTAGACTCTAGTGAAGATATAACTTTTACCATCCAGTTTACTGATGACGAAGCTTCTGGACCTGTTCTAGCTCCATGAGAGTCAACAATGGTGAAATCACGGAAATCACGAAATCAAAATTGAAATTACGAAATCACAATTGAAATCATGAAATCACTAATGAAATCATTGATTTCAGAGAAATCACTGTGATTTCGAAATCTCGTACGCCCTTCGAGAAAGTGGCGGACCCCCCGGCCAAAACCAAATCAGCAAAAAACCTTAACTACGTTTGGGACATGAAAAGTCCTTACAAATTGATCCATCTATAATGTATCTATAATGTGTACACTGTAGTTAGCATGCATGTTCTAATAGAGAAGATCATTGTATCATGAACCACGATAGTGCAAAAACCTAATGGAACGCACACCTAAAAACCACCTTGAAAAGCATCCTTCAACCCAAAACAACCCTCTGGTGATTCTATGCAATGAGTATAGGTCCACTAGTAGGCATCAAGTGAAAAGGAAACAGTACATGCATTTCAGACAAAACTGAAATTTGCCATTTTGTTCATATTATTCATAATTATTATTCTTTCACCGACATAGCGAAGTTTACAAGGAGAATCCTGGGATAAAAGGTAGCTAGGCTTGCTGAATGGAT
Source organism: Dysidea avara (assembly GCF_963678975.1). Lineage (NCBI taxonomy): Eukaryota > Metazoa > Porifera > Demospongiae > Dictyoceratida > Dysideidae > Dysidea > Dysidea avara. The sequence goes on along the minus strand of NC_089284.1, from coordinate 17,869,938 downwards.
TATTGTGCGTGTCCATGACCTGTTTTTGATTTCGTTTTCGGATGGAAACAGCCCAAACCGGGCCGTTTCTTCTTGCCAAAACGCCATTACTCTCGAGAAGCCATACAAGATCACGATCAAAGTTAGGTTTTTTGGTGTGCGCTGCTTGTGGCTAATAGAATCTGTCTTTATTAAACTCAGTATAGGCCAGGAAGCTTAATCTGGGCTGATGACTTTGTTGCAAGGTGGTTTTTTTCGCTCCTTGATTATTGTACGTGGGCGGGTTATCCAGTGTAATAGAGTAGTCTCGCGTGCCAGACGGTTTGTGTGGTATTTGCCGCCCCCACACAAACCGTCTGGCACGCGAGACTAGTAATAGAGCAGTCATGTAAATACTCTAATAATGCAGTCAAGTGTATAACAACAATCCTTGCACTGAATTTGACAGCTATTAAAGGCACCAGTAATGTAAATTGTAGCTCATATTGGGAGACTCTCAGTCTGTATGCACATTGCAATTTTGATCAGTTTCATGTTTGTACTGAAATGTTGACGGTGTTACTATGTAGAATGCAAAATTACACTATTTACAACAGTCTTCTTCATAATCCATTACTGGATTAATAAAAAGTACACAAACTAGATGAATAAAAAATTGGAAATTTTAAAATGGGAATAGGGATCACTGAAAAGCCATAAAACAAGAAGGGATCACTGGGGTGGTAATGTAAACCACAATTCCCTATTTTGACTCTGTCATAAATCTTTAGTTACATGCTCTGTCATTTTGAAGTGAGTCAAAATAGGGATTTGTGGTTTACATCACCACCCCAGTGATCCCTTCTTGTTTTGTGGCTTTTTTCAGCAATCCCTATTCCCATTTTAAAATTTCCAATTTTTTTATTTATCTTGTACAATGATACCGACACAATTTTTTATTACTGTACTGTGAATCAAATGTGATCATTAAATTATTAGAATACACAACCAATGACATCACAACAATTCAACTTATTACAAAAACAATAAAAGTGAAGTGGGATGGGTGGCGGGCATTAAATGGAGGATAATGAATACATATATATATATATACAGCAAATAAATCCCGTGCTTTTTAAAAAAAATTAAAACAAGCCTGCCTCCTTTTTTAGTGCAGTCTGTTTCCATTGAGGCAGCTTATGAAATTCTGTTCTGGTCTTTTTGAAGGCCAACTATAAGAAAAAAAAAACCAAAATTACACAAAAAGACTAGGCCATATATGTCTCAATATTACACAAGACTACACACATTAGTACATGATCTGTGAGGAAGTGTCATGTTGTGATGTATTGTAGTAGCCACAACTGGGATGTTGGCAATTAATTAATGCACAGAGTAGAAATCTCCAAAACACTCAAACACTAATTGAGAGCTGCTATGCTACAGAGCAGTGGGGTAGGCAGGATACCCAAGTTTTGGTGGAGAACTGGCAACAATGTACAGTTAAAGCCAGATGACTTTTATATATCATTCAAGATAATACCCTAATAGAACAGTCAATGATATTGCTCTATTACATAAAGTAGTGATGGTTCCACCTAGTCCTTCACAATAGTGATAGCAATCATTAACCCAGCCAACTTGAAAGAATATCCTGTCACGTTGGAAGAACTCATTGAACTTGTATTTTGCAATGGTGTGAATTTCGTGAGGACAAATGATGCGTGTATGGCAGTTGTGTATTCACTAGTGATCAAATGACAAATACTGTCCATGCATGACATGAGGCCAGTAGTACTAACAACTTCCTTCTTCAAAATGTAAACATGGGCCTGTCCTGATATCAGAGCAGGTTGACCATACCAAGCCAACCACAACAGAAGGAGTCACAAATATTATTATTATAGCTACACCAGTGATGCACGAATAACCTCCCCTGAGTTATGTCAAGGACAATTAAATAGACTATACAACTAGTCACTTGTCTTGTTAACAATTGGGGGGTGAAGTGGTCATCAACAAATAATGGTTATTAAAAAGTCATTTATTTGACACCGTTGATCATAACTTGACCAATCAACAACTAACAGAGACTCACACCACATACAGAATAGACAGTTACATGAACACTTCCACTGAAACTTATTATACTAGTCATGTGTTACCACTACCCCACTAAATAATATATGTAGTCTGAGACTTGACAGACAAAAGTTCCCTAAACTGTCCAAAAGGTGACAACAAAGTATAACACTCTTGCTATCAGAACTCCTCTTAACAAACTCTCCAAAAAAACTTAAGAGATTTTCATCCATTTTTGGCTCAGAAAGAGGACACGCTCTTTATTGCAGCAAAAAGGACCCACTGATTACTTGTTCCCAAATAATAATAATATAAAGAGAGATGCCCACTACATATATGACTGGAATGTATAAGTTGAGAGTTAGGAGGATGAATGGAGGATGGAGGATACAGTACACAAACCTGAGGCTCCTCCATAAAATTTAGGTGGATTTAGTAAACACCCAGATATAACTTATGGTAGCATTTCACAGTACTAACTTCAAATTCTTTATCAGTGAGGTAGACCTCCATCTTCGTGGGGTCCACCTCTCCAGGTAGAGGTCGCTGTTGTAGCTCCTTGAGTGTGTAACATTTTCTGAAGGAAAAATAAAGGGTTGTAACTTTGGGCTGTACTTGTAATTATCATGCTAACATACTGTTTATATTTCTTTAATTCATCCTCAATATATAGTCTCTTCGGCACTGGCTTGGATTCCTGCAAACAAATACAAACTACTCACAGGTACAGATGTAGAGAAGGATATCTGACGACCACTAAGAAAATGTTTTAATACCTAATAAAAACCACTTATAGTTGTCTAGTGGAAAGCACACAAAATATGAATATAATAAATCTTCTTCCTAATAAGGTAACTGAACTAATCATCTTAACTAATTGTATTATACTCTCACTAATTGTATTACTCCAAATATGAACAAATGTACATCTAGTGTACAATATAGGATATTCATCAAGACTTGCCTTCAGCCACACTAAACCAACAAACTAGTCTCTACCCAGACTCCACCCACTACAGTGAGGTACGGTGACATTTCTGAAAGTTTTTGGGCCCTACTCCATTTTTAATACAGATGTTCTGATTACAACATGATTTGATAGGCTAGAACAACAAAGATGGCTGACTGCATAAGCTATATGGTGCAGGGCTTAACGCAAATCCAAACGAGGTATATAGGATAATGCATTGCATGCCACTTTGATTTAATTGATTATTGCTATCATGCAATAATCACAGTACAAAACCAACCAACAACGAGGCTCACTGACCACAAGTCTCAGATGCACAGTACTAATCAGAGAGGCTACTCACCTTGCAGTTGAGTTGCTGCACCTCCTTGCTCACCATCCAGAATGGGAAGTGTTGAATGAAGTGTTCATGTTCCATACCAGCATACACTACAAACACTTGTATCGTCCGAAACTTTGTACAAGCTATGGGAGAAGAAATAAGCATAACAAACCTTGTACATAGCCTTCTCATAGGTCCTTTATGGGATAATAAAGTACACAGCTGGGACATGAGTCAAATGACACATTATAGGGAAACATGCCATTGAAGCCACACAGATAACACCTAACAAACACATTCTCTTACTGAAGCCATACTACTTGGTTACCAAGGGAGATATGGTATATAAAACAGAACTAACACGTTCAATTTTTGTGCCTAAATGGTGACAGTAAACAAAGAAATCAAGTGTTCTAATTTGTATTACTACTGTAGGAACTAAAAAAGTGACTCATTTATACACATGTCAGGTTTACCCACTGACAGTTGCTGATGATTCAACAAGGAGCTTTAGTTTTAGTTACTGTTTTGTCAATAATAAATTTTAGTTTTAATGTTAGTTATGTCATCTTTCTTAATTCCTTTTAGTTATAGATTTAGTTATGGTTGTATTCTCTGTGCCGTTTTAGTTTAAAATGTGAAAATGTTTTAGGTATAGTTTTAGTAAAAAAAAACACACACGCACCTTTAGCATACTGCTGGGCAGTCTCTAGTGCTAGTTGTTTGTCTCTTATCCATCGAGACACTCGACTGCCGGTAGTGCTGTTTGCAGTTGTTGCCACGGTGTTGGCTACCTCGTAGTCATCCTTCCACCACCAACCAAACCACACATACACCTCATAGTGGGCATCCAATAGGAATATGGCTGCAATGTATGGAAATAGTCAATATTGTGTGTACACTATCGTAGGGATAGACATTTTGTGACTGTCTATAATATCATTAAGTTATACAACACCCTCACAATACACCATGTCAGGTAACAATAATAAAATGTGAAGTGAATAACTCAATATGACCCACACTGTCCCATTACGACTCTACCTGGTTGTGACGCTTGGTAGAGGTCACTTTGGAGGAAAGGGAAGGCAAGAATTTCTGATGATCTACAAGGATGAAGTACTTCAGTAGCCAAGAACTGCTGGGTCACACTGCTCAGTTCAAACAGCCTTGGAGTAAACTCATACTTCTTAACATCTGTAAGGAAAGAGGAAACAGTAACTATAATACAAGGAGACTGCAGGGAAGGGGGGAGTACCATATGATAGTAACAAAACATATCAGATAGAGGAAAATGATATTTGAGTACTAGTATTCCTAACAAGATAATTACAGTATGAATATCAACATCACTACCACATTGTGTTGTCATAGTAACAAGGTGAGGGTACAAACTCTAGTGGTCTGATAACAGAGGTGGTTTCTAAATAGAATCATGCACACCTGATACTAGTGATGGATACTTGCACTTGCCACCTAGTAGCATCCAGAACTCTCTTGACTCCTCACCCTCGGCTAAATATATTATCTCCAGATTAGGTAATCTGCAGGGGAAAAAAATTATTGTATCACACATGCACGCACGCACAAGAGTTACATCAACAGTGTTGTAAAATTACTATGTACTTATTCACTATAGTACACTTGCTTTTCTTGTAACTTCTGTGCGGCTGTAACTGCCGAGTGTTTAAGAACATTTAATGCTTTCACTCCTTTCCAAACAAACAACTTGCAGCCAGCGACATCGTGAACAACATAACAGCCTCTTGATCGTAAGCACCCACACAATGTAGACCTAATAAGGAAAATACATTTATTATAAATAGCACATCACAATTTAGCAGCACACACTCACGTATCATCTGGTATTTTTAACTGCAGTAGAGCAGCTTCATTGGTTAACTGTCCACTAACTTCATACAGCCTAGTATTGCCTGAGGGGATTAGTAATATCAGTCATCAATAAGGACAACACACACAACTTTACCATTGGTTGGCTGCTCCAGTGGATTAACATCTGACCTATTGGGAGAATAAGAAGGGCAAACAATGAGATGTCCCTCCCTCTGGTGTTGGTATAACAGTAACTACACTCCTTAAATAATGTTACACTGGAATCTGTTAAAGTGGACACTTGAGAACACCTACATAATCCAGACACTTAGTTAAGATCCCAAAGTATCCCTTAGTACATAAAATGATCTGGAAATCAGGACACTTTGATAATCCCTTGGTTGGTCCCAAGGTGTCCATATTTATTAGAACCAGCATGTACAGGGTGTAACAACATTGTAGGAATGTGATAGAAAACAAGAAAACTGAACAAGACACATGTACACCGTAATGACATCAAGTAGATACACCCCTGTAATAACGATGACAGATACATACAAGTATCAGTAGGGGTTATCTTTGCACATAATGTGAATCACGCTGGGACTTAAGAAGCCAGTTTGTTAACTGGACCCTGTTATAGTGACCAAGTTTATAATGAGGTCACGCCATTATCATGATCAATTACTAGTCCCCCATATATTAGCCCTATAAAGTAATGCTATTCAGTAGTAATTGTGTCCCACCAACATTGCTTGTAAGGAGTGTGTGTTGTCACACTAACTTTTGTAGTAGAGTGATCATCGCTCCGCCCCAGATACTGCGAAATGCTGCTGGCTCTTTTCCCTGTACAACTCTCACCTAATAAGGCTTACATAACAAAAATGGTACAGATGAGTCACACTCACTTGTGTAGCCCCCTCTTCATCCAGTTCCACAGTACTGTATGCTGTTGTGCCTTTCTCTAGTGTAGAACTGTCGTCACCTTGCCAGAAGAAGTATGCCACTCTATCACGTCCACCTGACTCCAAATAACGAGCATCATTCTCACTAACTCCAGGAGAAGATGATTTTTTATCAGGACTACAGTCTGGCGTGGATGACTTGTGTGCTAGTTGAGGTGATGCACCAAGATCAGACCCAGCCGAACGACGAGGACTATTGTAAGATAACCCCTCCAGTTTTCTCATTGTACACAGCCGATATGACCACTTGATGACATAGCCTTCAGCTGAGTAGAAAATGTTGTGTTCTGATTGTGGAATGACAACACGAGTGTTCTCCTTGATCAACCATTTTGTGATGCTGTTAGTAGTCACTTTAGTACCAGTAGAGGAGTGAGGGTCCAGCCGGCCTGCACCACGATGAACATTATCCCCTTCCAACACAAGACCTTGGAATAATGGCTGAGGTATCAACATCTTGCTAATGTCACAAGGTTTGAGCTCAACCTGCTCAACCTACGATGATGATTGTGTAAACATGTTCAGGTGAACTACTGTAGTATGATGTGCTGTACATTAAAGGGCATCACAGAACTTTAACCTCTACCATGCACACATTAGTGCGTTCTCATTAAATTTTATAAATTGTACACTTGGCTATTATACTGTCATCTCTCCCACTTGAAGGATATGATAAAGCCACAAACAACTGGTGGAGTACAGTAATTATCAGATGGGAATGAAGAAAAAAGCCACTCCAGTGCTTGACTAGTGATAAGATAATACCAAAGGGATAGTTACCATAGCCACAAAAGACTGCTTGAAATTTTGCACAATAGCAAAGCAGCCATACATGTTATAAGCATCAAAACAAATCAGATTTGTAAGGTACGTAGAAATGACACAGATTAGTAAGTAACAAATCATTATTTAATGCTTACACAGAACAGTGGCTAACTGTTACAACAGATAAAACTTGCCATTTTCTCAGCAGTTGAGTGTCCTTTCATTTTGATAATTCTTGACTCATCTGGCCAATCAGCGAACTTCTCTTTAAACATGACAGTCTCTGACCCTTCATTCAACCTCACAAATAATGCCCACTGTGGACGCTCACAATGTTTCACTTTAATACCTCCACCACCAAACCCACTGCCGGACAGTTTCCTTGCTGTCATCTTAGACCGTATTCGGCCACTATGAGGCCGTGAACGTGAGTCCATGTGAGCAAAGTCTGGTGTGTTACAACTCTCATCATATATCTTTCTCGCTTGTTGAAGTGCTAGCTTTCTACTCTCCATTACCGACTGCCGGCCGATCCACACGTATGCCTCATGTCCACAATCGTAGAAGAATATCTACACAGTACATAATACACAAGCTAAATGATAAGTTACACTGTATGTGTTATATAAGGCTGGCAGTAATTATAATTATTGAACTGCCCTAGTATGTGGTCACGAGTGAGAAGGCACACAAAATGCAGTGCTTCACAGGGAAAGCAACTAAGTATTCAGATATTTCACTTTGAAACTCAGTTGTACAATTGCTACAATAAATCATATTCCTAAACTTTTAGTGTAGCATGTATATTAGCCTTCAAGTACAACATCAAAAGTATACAATCACCATATATGGAAATGGCACACGGCCTGAAGACAAATTACAGTCATTAGTTAGATTACAGTCAGTTAAGGGCTAGACACTGCTTGCAATAGTGAGGACAAATGATGTGACAATAATGAAATAACTGTATAGTATTTTTGTTAGCTAGGCAGATAGAGCTCACCTTATCTGATTTCAAAATCTCTTTCTTAGGCAGTCCCGTCTGTTTTTCATGTACAGCCACAAATTTCTCACCTTGAAACTCGTACATCACCCACGAGGTGGGAAGAGTCTTTTCATACAACTCATCAGAAGGAACTGTGTCAGCTCCACCTAGAAGACATAACCACCATGTTACAATGGATGAGACAGAACACCTGCTACACCATGAATGATAAGTAGGTAATTGGTGATCTGTGACCACCGCTACTGGTGTGCTAAACAATACCAATTAAACAATCAATTGACCCACAAGTCACAGACAAGCTGTATGACAGTGATCACATGATAAGGGAACGACTGTTACAGTTACTGACAGATTCAATGCTATGTTGAAGCAAACGTTTATGGAAAACCATTCATAACTTTGAACAAATTCACCGAACTAATGGATTTCATTGAAAATTTGAAGACAGCCATTATGAGTATGGCTTTTAGCTCATAGTTCATCACATCATAAGAGAAACACACCACATGTAAATCACATGTAAATCACAAGAGCAAGCAAAACCATCAACACTGTTATACAAGTGCTGCAGCTGCCTGCTGCCACTGTTATTGTAGACACACAATGAAGATAACAAGTCAAAGCAAAGGCAAGACTATACTAGTGAAAGTGGTCCCACAACAACAACAGCTAGCTAGCTAGCTCACCGTGACTCAGCTTTCTTCCTCCCAGTATCTCCCAGAATGCGCTCTCCTTTGCTGAAGACTTTCCCTCCTCGATGGTGTGGTACGTAGCTGTTTTACATCCCAATTCCTTCTTCTGGTGTATACGCTGCACAATCTCTGCTCCCTGTGGGTCATACAAAGTCAAATAACACAGTACTATAGGCCAATGGCCATTACTCAACATATGATTGACTAAAATTCATGTAGGACAAAGTGATGACCTATGATAATATCTACCCAATTTAAAAATGGACAAATATTTTCTAGCACTCCTGTTCTTACCTTAGCCTTCTCAATAACATTGGCCTTAGCCCCAATGTACTCATACAACTCAGTAGGTGTGACCAGCACGAACACATCTTCGCTGTTGACGGATGCTCTCGTTGGGTTGACCAGCCTCGAGCGCACTTTACGACGACCTGCACAACAGTCACCAGATGATATTACACATCACCTTGAAGACATCATTAGTGTATGATTAATGAGATAACATATCAGCCACTGAGGCATGGCCAACAACATAAGGTGCACCATATTGGATCATTAATAATATAATCTATAGTTGTTATTAGAGGCAATGAAGTGTAACAGACATCAGGACAGACATCACGTAGCAGAGAGGTATACCTCACATTGCAATGTTAGATGAGTGGGAGAAGTGGTATATAGCAGTCCCACAATAGGTAGTATAATATTACTATGATACTTCTTAACTGCTCCCACTGAGCTCCTTATACTGAACCTGAAGTTAAGTACAAGAAATTGAAGTGGTCACAATACTAAAACGTTTACACTAACACTAACGGTATGGACACACTCCATATATAGTGACCCCATTTTGATTATAGTTCTTAAAGACTTAGCTTGCTAAGTATTCAAATTGCTTACAGCTTATTCATGGACAGAGACATGTCGAAAACATGGTGTAGTGGCTGAGTGCTAAGGCAAACCAGCACAAGAATTAAGTCCATAGCACACGAGTTTGGAAAAGACATTGAATAAGTCAGTGAGTGTTAGAAAATTTGGTTAAACAACAATTATGCAGTGAAATGGTACCACCATACAGCCAGATTGTTGTGATTTTACTACCATAAAACTTAACCTGGGTAGTCCTTACACATAGCTATTTGGTATGATAATGTGAACAATGTTGTGTGTACATTATGCTACACAATATCAAAATTCATCTGATGGTACACTAAACTAATACACTAACATACACACAGATATAATGTACACTGTCTACACACAAACTACACTACAGACAGACAGACACACACACACAGACACCTTTTATATGGATCAGACTGATACTGGGTGTGGAGAAGGACACTCCAGCACTTGTGACTCCAACCTCTCCTTGGTCTCTGTTTGCAGTCTTACGTAACTTGACAGCAGCAAAGTTCTCAACACTGGCCAGGCCAGCCATTGCTGAAGCCGCTAAGTTCTTCTTTCCTGTATGGCATGAATTAGAGCAGTAAAAGAAACAGGCAACTAGAGGAATAACCCATGATGTACACTGTACAACACATTGTGACATGAAGTTCTGTGCCACACACTCCTAGTCCAGTTCATATCATGACATACATGGAACTTGCGCACAAATTTGGCTACAATCTACTTAAACATGGTGTAAAACTGAAATATTGATGATAATGTACTTTACTTACTGTACAGTAAGCAAGAAAGATGATGTCTATTACATCTATATCAGTCACATTATTGAGAGCTGTTGTGTTGAAATACACAAAAGATAGTCTTGTTTTACTGGCACAGGAAAATATATGTAGTACTGTCTTATAATGCCCATCGCACCATTAAGTTTAGAGTTCACAATACAAGTCTTGTCATGACATCAAATTCCTACTGTATGTATGTCACGGCATACCTACTTACCCATGTATGTGGAGTAAGTGTTGGGATCAACTCTGTTCTTCTTTTTGCTGTTAACATCTGGTGAAATATCACTGGTTATATCATCTCGTCCCATCAACTGTTTCAAGTGATCCAACGATGGCTTTTGTCTCAATTTTGGCCTGACATATCGCCTGTGGCTACTTGACTGCAACCTGCATAATAAGGTGTGTGAAACAATAAGAAACCTTTAAAGTATTGAAGCTGTAACCCAATACAAACAGTTTACAAAAACTGTTAGAACATCATTGACATCATGTTAATTCAACACAAGGCTATGATAGTGCACAATATGGCTTCTTAAAATAACACCCCTTGAGCAAGCCTACCACATCTAGTAACATGACACTACCTGTTGTTATCATTCTACAAGCGCCAAATTTGTAAACTTTGCAAATTTATGAATAGACTATACCTGGTGACTGATGATTCAATTATGACATACAAATAGAAAACAATAAACTTTCTCAGCTAGAACACTACCTCTACACACACACACACGCTGCTATATATCACACCATTATACAGGGTAACACGTGGGTCTCCATAACAGAACCTGTTCACATAACAATTAACACATACAACACATATACATACCTATCAGCTGACTTCACAGCATCAAGGTCTGACATTGACAGGGAAGGTTCATTTTTAGGAGTGGAGTGAACAGCACTGTTGGAAGGTCGGCGATCCATCGACAGCTTCTTGCTAGGAGTACTCCGGTCACTGGACTGTGTAGGTTTGGTTGTAATGGTGTGACTTGATGTACGTCTCGATGAACGAGTTACTGATTGTCTAGATTCCTTGCTAAGAGTAGCACCGTCAGCTGACTTGCTAAGAGTTGATGTACGACGCATTGATGATCGTAACGGAACATTGCTCTTCTTTTGAGAGTCTGGGTTCTTGGGTTTAACATCACGTAGTATGTTATGAGCAGGGGTTGATGCTACAGCACCATCAACCTCATCTGTGATAGCTTTGGTTCCTTCATTAGAGTTAAGCAGACTTGGGTCTGGCCGTACTACGGTAGACTTACTGCGTCGTGCAGAGCTGGTACGTGTAAATCTTCCTGCACTGCTGGTGGGTACCATGGAAAGTTTTCTGTTTGAAGAACGAGTGCTCTGCGGTCCTCCTCTACTTACTGCTGCAGAATGAGGCCTAGCAGGTCTCTTATCTACAGCAGTACTATCAGTTGTTTTGTGTGTACGTGGTAAAGTGGCAATACCACTGAGCTTTGAATCACTCTTTGTTTTGCTCAAAGTCCTCGGCAGAGTTCCACTGCTACTAGGTCTCATTGTTGAACTGGTACGTCTGGTAGTGGCAGAGACTGGTCTCTTAAGAGAAGAGTCACTGTGTTGTTGAGGAAGACCACTCCGATCATGTAAAACATTGATGGGCCTTGTTACTCCTGTACTGCTCTTTTTTCGCTGTGGCGAACCATGTGACACTGGTGAAGATTGTGACTTTGGTGTGGTACTCTTATCATTTGCCACGGGTACAGAAGAAATTCTTCTCATTGGACTCTGTTGTACAGTTTTCTTGTTCGTTGTCACAGTATCGCTCATTGCACTAGCAACTCTACCAGTGTCCAGTTCCTCCACACTTGTGGTCAATAACTGGTTCTCAACAATGTCACTGAGTCCTGTGGTGTGACTTACAGTACTAACTATCTCTGAGGTGGAGCGACCATGAACAACATCATCAGTATTGTTGCTACCATTGTTCGCCACTTCATCCGATGACACTCTCGTGATCCTTCTCCCATCCTCTGAGTCAAACAGTGACATAAAGGACACTTTTGGTGGTACAGGTGATGGGGTAGTTGACTTGGCAGCAGTGGTGGGAGTAACAGTAGTGGATTTCTTTTTACCAGAAGTTCTTTGTACTGAAGAGCGTCTTAGTGAACTTCTAGTGGGACTGGTCACTCTCCTAATACCACTATTAGCAGTAGAGTTGGATGATTTGGTGGGGCTAGATATTCTCCTTATACTATTGCTAGTGGTAGTGTTGGTAGATTTGGTGACATTAGAAGAAACTTTAACTGGAGTAGCAGTGACGGCTGACTTGGTAGATTTAATGGTAATTGTTGTAGTCTTCTTTGCTGGACTAGTAGTTCTTTTTAAAGGACTAACAGTTCTCTTCACTCCTTGACCTGTGTTAGCAGTGGCTGAGGACTGGGTGGTGGACATGCTCTTCTTACGACCGACTGATGATCGACTGTTAGTTCGCTGGAAAGGAGAAGCAGCACGACCGACCGATGATCGACTGTTAGTCCGCTGAAAAGGAGAAGCAGCACGACCGACCGATGATCGACTGTTAGTCCGCTGAAAAGGAGAAGCAGCACCTGAAATTTTCCTGCCACTACTTTGACGTGTCATTGTTGGAGCATGACGGCTATCATTAGCTGCATTCTTCTCAACTGGAGCTTGTAACTTAGCAACCACTTTACTATCACCACAAGGTGATGGACCATTTTCCTTCTTCACCTCTACCTTATGAACGCTACTGGCCAATGGCGGTAGACCAGTCTTTGTTGGTGCTTTTCTTGATGTCACAGAAATTGTTGTCACTTTAGCAGCAGCTGGAGCTTGTTTACTCACAGCTAGAATGTCTAGACTAGTACATTTCTTTACTGTACTCACTTTGATGCCTTTCTTCTCGGCTGATGTAGTTGAGATCAGATTCTCAGTACTCACAGAAACAGTGTTTGGGAGATTGGAGGTTGGCACTGTTGATGTGTGTACTGAAACTTCAGTTGCCACAGGCTCTGTACTACTGAGTACCTCCATACTCTTAGCCTTGTAGAGTTGAACATGCTTAGCATCATCATCTACTACAGCTTCAAGTGTTTTCCCTTCATCTTTAGGACTAGTGACTAAAATAACTGGTGAAGGACCTCGACTGCTTACATCTTCTGTAAACAGTGAAGAAGTATCTTGTTTTTCACTGTTCTGAGTTTGTATAGATATTTCATCAGCTAGAGAATAATCATCTTGATCAGTACTGACATCAGGTAGTGAGGATGCGATGTCCCCTTCAAGGAGATCCTCTCTAGAGGAGTAAGCACACAGTTCATGACTGGAGTGGGCCATCAAGATGTCTGTACTACCATCACTGAGAAGACTATCAACAGACTTGCTGGCCTCACGAGATGGAAATGATGCTTCAACGTTTGATGACTTGAGTGGTTCTTTGGTCACAGCAAAACTAGAATTTTTTCTAGCCTGATACTTGTCACTTTTTGTGGAGCTCCTGTCGTCTGTTTGCCTCTTCAACAAAGAACTGCTTGAATGAGACTTGTGCTTCATCATGGGAGGCTTTCTTGCATTATCAACATCGTTCTTGCCACTGTTGATAGTATTAGTAGTTTTGCTGGGTGGTATATCACGTTTGGGTGAGAATCTTGAGACAATGCCTCGTAATGGTGCCCTCCTTGTAGCTTTCTTTACTTTAACAGGTTTGGCTGCTGGCTCAGTAGTCTGTTCAGTTATTGTCTTAACTACAGGAGGAGTACCGGTGCTCGATTTTCTGGTGAACAATCCTTTAACTGATCTCCTTCTTTGTTTACCTGTCAACTTTGTCTCAGTCTTATCCGATGTTGTTGGCTGGGTCCCAGCTTGATGAAGAGGTGCACTAACAGGTTTTTTGACTGCATTAACAGGTTTTGTGGGTTTATCAACAGGTTTATTAACAGGTCCATCCAGTACATCAACATGATGTGCAGGTTTGTTCAAAGGCTCTGGTGACTTGACCTCACTCTCAACATTTTCCTCCAGTCTGTCAAGCACTTTGGGTAGTGGTCCCAAGTCATCAAATCTCTCACTTATACTTTTAGACGGATTTGACCCTGAAATAGAATTCCGTTTACGACGAATCGGAGTATATTTGGAGCGACGCAATGAGAAGTCCTCAGTATTGTCTTCATCTTCAACACTTTTTATCTCCGTCGATACACTTAGTCCCAAATTAGGAGCAGATGCTTTTCTTGTGTTTCTCTTCAAACTACTAGTTGGTGACTCACTCTTAGAGCGCTGTTTTGTGATTCCAACATTTACTGGCTCTGACACAATAGAGTTAGTAGTCACACTATTGACTGAGTGTCCATCACTACCCATCTCAGCAAGTAGAGAGTCCGGTAGACTCAACTCTGAAATATCCGAGTGTGTTGTGTCATTGTTCATATCAACCCACGCCTCTTTAACACTTGGAAGGGAATTCTCCACCGGTGTGGAAAAGCTCTCGACAGAGTCTCGGTTACCATTACACATGTCACCATCATCAAACTTGTCATCTTCACTAGAAGAACTAGATCTCTTACAAGGTCCATCACCATTAACAGTTACAATACAAGGCTGCTCAATAATGCCATTCTCCATCTCCGGCAGAGTGATCTCTTCTACTAAAACATGGCTGAGTTTAGTATCACCATTAACTGGGGAATAATCACCATTAACTGGAGAGTCACCATTCAGTATAAGGTGGTCAGACTGTAATGACAAAACACATGTTCAGTTAAGTCATACAATACAAGTGTCTCCACAATCTGTTCAAGCCACTTATATTCTCATTACAACTCAACCAAGTTAAGAAGCCATAATGAAGTAATTGGGTGTTCAGCTCTTCAAGATGACTACACTTGACTACACTAACACTAACATAAACACCCAGTGACCTCACTCAATACACCAAACATCCTCAAGGAAACTAACTTACTGACATACTGAGATTATAAAGACCATGGACTTATGATCTACTTTACAGCCCCTTTGTACTTTTTATAAAGAAAAAGGGACAAAGGGACTGGCTATGCAAGACACTATCACCTGTTAAACACATTCATACAACACAAGTCTATTGTGGTGACATCTTCACACACACTCTGCTGAGGTGTCCCATACAATATCAATTACACTTGTCAGTTATCTCTATAATGGAGACACTAGTACTCGTCCAATGAAGCAGAACTACATCATAATGTTATAACATAGTTAAGGCCCTTAATACTCATCTGATACAGGAGAAGCTCTTGTGTGAAAACAGACAAGAGCACAAGATTTTGACAGATTAAATTGTTTCTGTGTTGAACTTGAAACCAAATTTGAATTTTAAATTTGCAAGTACTATAAGAACTTCTGCAGCAACTAGGATTTGTTTACACAAAATCAATTGTTTATACCGTACAGCCTGCCCAGCTGTGTGGGATAGTTTACATGGTCCAATTGAGGTCACATGATGATACATGAATACTAATGACATCACAATGAGGTGGTGACTGCCTACACATCAGTGGAGTTGTCTACAGTGTGTGGTTGAGTCTATGTTGGTCAGCACAGCTGTAGGCATTTGAAATTCATATCCTCACAACATGCATATGTACAAATTGTCCTGGGAAGATTCTTGAAGGAAATATCATACACTACACATGCTAAGAACTACACACACACACACAAGTGTATGTGCTCCCATACATGCACACGCACACACGCACACACATGTACACTAACTCAAACACGAAACACACACGCGCACGCACACCTATACACAAACACATTACTCCTTCACACTATTCTGGTAACAATATATGGTGTTAGTTTACAAACCAACTACCAGGATGGGGCTCTTCTCAGCTGATTACCAACATAAGACCTTCACAAGGACAACAGATACAGGAGACCATAAATGGTTGGCCTGGGTCAGGAAATGGCCATAAAAAAACCAGCAAGACAAGAACAAAATATGAAGGGAGGGAACACTTGCAGTGATTCCTCTAGCTGAGAAATGAGGTAGGGGGTTAATAATCAGTTGGTGAGTTGGTTTACCTTGGCAGTACCTCAGCTATAATATGATAAGGTTGTGACAGCTCTACAAAGGGAGAAATGGTTATCACTCAGAAGTTGAACGTTCATTTGTGTAATCTGAATACTTGAGTTAAAGAAAATCAGGACACCTTAACATGATTGGTCCTACACAGGTAGGTCCCAAGACACTGGGACCTATTAATGTGGACACTTGACACTTAATTAAGGTCCCAAATTATTAAAGTATAACACAGGAAAATCATGACACCTTACTACTGGTAATCATATCTTTTTTCATCTTATCTCATGGCTAACTGACAAAAACAAGAATTATATCACTAATAGTCTCAGGAAGTCACCCATCAATGTCAATGAACAATATGTGGGAGAAAGGTGCTAGGCAGTACGGGGTTGAAGCCACTCAACGTACAATTAAAGTTCAAAGAGATTGAAGGTAACTCTAAACCAAACAGAACTCAGACACACCAACACAGCAGGTATGATTACAAGGCTTCTTGCAGATAACAAGCATCCTTTCAATAGCACAGTTAATCAAAAACAAACACTCGCTATGTTTAAATTGGTTGATTGGATAACAAGCAAAACCCACAGCTTTTTGTGAAGTGGCTTAATACCAAATGATAAACTAGCAGTTTTACCATTTATAATAACAACCTGGTATTGATCAAGCATCACCACAGCAACTAACAAACCACAACACACACTAAACTAAGTGCACCACACCACAAAACACGCCTCTCTCTGCAACAATACCCACACGATTTAAATATCACCTAGTGGCGATTCTCTTATACGACAAAAGATACATAAATTTTAAACCATGCTGAGCAACGCAAAAGCACTCAGTAACCAATTAACGACTTATTCGTCACTTTAAACGCTCCACTACCCGACCAGTTCAAAACAGTGAAACAGCTTCACAAAATGACACTCCAGTAAAATACGATACAGAAATGGATTGACAATACAACGAAAATAGCACTAAACATACACTAAAGCTCTTACTACACTTGACTGCGATTCGAGTTTCTCCTTCCTAATCTGCCTTCTGACCGCTGCACGTTGCTCGTACGAAGTCAAATCTGTATCGTAAGGGTCCATCGTCAACTGCTCATAATGATCTGATGTTTCGATAATAAAGCGACTTCACAACTGACAAGCACGTAGCCTTATATTACGAAATATCCTAATCAATGTACCGATTACTATCCGTATTCTATTACATGACAAACAATTACTTAAACAGGTCAATGCATGTCAACGTGATAATTCTGAAAGTCTCAGTGTTCAGACAGTGCTATGAGTCAGTTCATAGGTAGTATATTCTATCTATGGTCAGTTCAACCTTGGCTACACCTTACCTAGTTAGCTGCTATAGCTAGCTACTTTAATTTAGGCCACTACAATGAGATAACTTGTTTCTCATCAACTTCTCATAGAGTAATACATGTGGTCGGGCGGGTTATCTCATTATTGCACAAGCCATAGCATATTTGTACAAAACCAGTATAATAATCCTTTATTTTAGGCTATTGGCAGGATGCACACCAAGCACTGGTGCACACTGAGGGTAAAATTCCAAGTGCACATAAACTTCAACTTCAGTAACAAAGCATTCAAGTCCTTTGCGAAAGTTCCACCAGTCTTGGAGTCATGTACCATGCAGCAGCAGACAGCAGCAGTCTTAGCACATGTAGGCTGGTCAGTCTTATTAGGGGGAGGGGCTGTGTAAGCTTGTGGCAGAAGTAGCAACACTAAAGCTACTATGTCTCTTAGATATGATGGCCCTGCACATAGGGCATGCAGGTCACGATACCAATGCTAGTGTATGGTCTAATGTACACTGTAGCACTCACTGTTGATGCCTTGGTGGTTGTTGATGCTCCAGAAAACTCTCTAATCAACACAGAAGTAAAAAACACTCATAAATGGTGTCTGTATCTCAATGGGATTGTAGTTTTTCATGGAAATAGTGCTTTTCTACGTGATAAACCCACTACCACAACACTCAAAAAAGCCATGCTACCATCTCGTGCAATAATGAGTGCGCATGGGCAAAAGAAAATTTTGGTGCGGGCAGTTGATGAGAAACAAGTAATCTCATTGTAGTGGCCTTATCTACCCTGCATACACTGTAAAACTGAAGTGTCCCCCTGAACACCAAAAAAGTCCCAATATGTACACCACTGTCACTATTGCCATCCCCCATGGTGTCCATATTGGTGTCCCGTGACTCGGAAAACTTCAGTTATACACTGTCCTAGCCTTACTGGAACTTACTGATTTGTATTACTGAAATGAAGCTCCGTACCTCATGGAATCGTGACCTGCAACAATCTGCATTCATTACCATGATCACCCATGTCACCATTAAAAAGCAAAAAATAACAGGGGCAAATCCAGGGGGGTCCAAAGGGCCCTCCTTATTCAAAGAGTCTTAATATATCACTTCCGGCTGAAGCTTTATAGATGTTGACCCAAAACTTTAACAATCAGAAGCAAATCATCTGGACCTGTCGACCAGATGGATGGCCAGCTGAGGTCTTCAAACAGTGTGCAGATCAGTTAGCTAAGCCGGGTGTCATCCTTCTATCTATCATGGGCTGTTTGAAATATCTTTACAGAGCAGTACATTCAGACCACAAGATTGGAAAACTGATCACATAACACCTATAACCTCTCTGAACAAACTATTCAAATTAAGGACACAATAGCCGAGAAAAAACCTCCATATGAGTCCATAATAAGGACAAAAATTTTGGTCCCATGCAACAAGTCTAGTTAATACTTACCTCTGAAAGAGGCAAAAAGTGGCCAAAAATTCTGGGTCCTAAAATGTCTGTAATAGAGAGGTTCACTGTATACAAAAAGATAAACAATTATCATCCAGTTTGTCTAATTAGCTAACTTCAAGTGTGATTAAATATTTGAATCTATTAGCTATAAGGGATACCTCTGTCTAATTACCTCTGAAAATAAATTGCTCTCACCTAACCAGCATGGGTTTGTTCCTATATAGGCACAGGTTTGAGTCCAGTAGTGTCCCCCAGGGCTCCGTGCTTGGGCTGATGTTTTGTGTATGATGAACTGCTGTCAGCCTGTCACTAGTCTCTAAGCAATTACTTACACAAATCAAGCCTTTTCAGGTAAAGTCGTACACAACCCTTGTCCATCCAATTGTAAAATATAATATATAATGTCTTCATGGGGACCTTCTTATACTTGACAATCAAAAATTGAAAGCGGAATACAGCATAAAGTATCAGCAATTTACCATACCATGACAGATTGAGACACCTAAATCTACCATCACTACAGCGCCATTGGCAAAGGGGTGATTTTACTCTATCATATCAAATTCTTAAGGGCAGCTATAATATAGATATTCAATTATTTTTACCGCATCCACTTAAAGAGGTCACACAATGAAATGACTCAGTCAAGCACCACACTAATTCATACACAAGATCTAATTTTTAATGTAGTAACAGAGTAATAATGATTGGAATTCTTTATCCCCTCAGTGAATGAATTTAAATGTTGCTAGACAGACACTACAATAATTGCTAGAAGGACTCAATTACTAACCTCCTGCTTTAAATGGTTGAATTTTGGCAAAAGCATCTGACAGTGTCCCTCATAACAGACCTTTAGTCAAACTTCAAGCATATAGAATTAATGGTAAAGTTTAAATTGGTTCAAGAGTTTCTTTACAGGTAGACGTCGCAAATATTAATGGTGCTTTGTCACAATTAGCTAATTTTTTATATATGTATATGATTTTAATTGGATGTACAGGCACACACAGGCCTTTATCTATAACAAATTACAATCAAAACCACTGCCTATAGAGCCCTAACTGAGCTCAAAGTTACTGTCAGATTCATCAGTGCTATTCCTTTGTAAGACCCTCCACTATTGTAGCTACCAGCAGTCCTTACAATGACTAGAATGTTAGTATACAGTGTAGTATAGAGCAGTAACTATGGATGTACAAATTGCTATTAAAATTCAATCATGGGTCACAGAACTTTCCTCAACTCAGTTAGTTCCCATAACCAGTCAAGAAGCTCAGTCAACTCGTATCACCAATACTGCCAAGTCGGATGTATCCCTGCACCTCTTCGGTTGCACCTCAGCCTATTTTGCTATCTAAATGGGATTCTATTATCTTAATGATTAATTTAACAGCTTGATCTATAGTGTTTTCCACTGCATGGTGGAATTCCCAGCCATACCATCACATTTCATCCTGTCATCCATTAAAATCACTTTTGTCATGACTACCATGCTTACTATGATAATTTTTTGGTTCGTAATTATTACTTACTAGTTTGCTTTTGTATACTTGTTATTATTGTGTGATAGGTTATTTTTATATGTATTGTGTGCTTATATATACAGTGGAGCCTCACTTATCTGAACCCCTTGGGACCAGGGGTGGTCCATATGTCTGAAAAGTTCATATCTCTAAAACTGTGTATAATAACTTAAAATAGCATTTAAAACATTTTTAAAAATGTCAATTTTATCAATTATACTCTAATAGAACTCACTACTCTAATAGAGCAGTCATTTCCGTAGGTCGGTTAAGCGAGAATCTGGATAAGTAGGGTCTGGATAACTGAGGTTCCACTGTAGATCTTATTTTTGTATTGTGCGTATATTAAGTGGTTCTGTACATGTTGCTTGTGCCACTGCAAGGAAGAACAGCTTAGGCGATTGCATGGAGTTAAAACAATCAGTCACTTTATAATTATTGAACTATATTTATATAGCCACAGGCAACTCTGATAACTTCCTACTAACACAGACTGCCTGCTTCTGTTGGCACGGTTTCAGGAGCAGACCAAAGAGTAGATGTGGAGCAAAGTGAGAAGCATACAACAGACATGAGGTCATGGATGCCATGCTGGGAGTATAAAGGCATGTTCCTTGGGAATTTTTACACTCTGAGATAAGATTTTTAGACTATGGTTACTGGTAAATCAACTACAATTTTTAGCAATACAATATGTGACTTCATTAGGGTGGTTGATTGCTCTATTAGAGTATTTGAACCTTTAATTTGTACCTTTGCAAGCATACCGGGGTATTTCTGGAATATACTTGACCAGTTTCTGGAAACCTCAGAACTCCCCTTGATAACTATATAGTTTCTATAATGGTGCAGTAATGCAAGTACATATGCAAAATAAAAGGAATCTTATCATGCAAGTAAAAGCCAATCCACTATATTTTTATCAGTTCGAATTATCTCATTATCTGTCAGTTAGAATGGTCAGTAACAATCACATATTAATATATATATATAGTAGTACCTGCATAAGTACAGATTGGACATTTCCAAGAAATGAAGTCTTGCAGGGAGTATATATATATGTACGTATAGACAGTCTGTAAAAAACAGCTGGCCTCTGATTGATGCATGGTGAGGCTGCAATACAAAAGGTTTAGCTAGTCACTATTTTGTGAGTCTTAGTAATTTTATATTATAGACATGCTCCAAAAGAGTCACAACAGCTGGAACCTCATCCTCTTGGGAGAACACTAAAAGCCTATAGGCCCTATAGGGAGTCAGAAACTTTGTGCTTAAACTATGATTAATTAGAAGTTATACCGATACTACACACAAAATTTTTTCTATACCCAAGTGGATTTAATGACACTGGACGTTACTGGAAGATCAAGTTATATAACCATGGTACCACCTGGTCTAGTCCGGAGATAATTACAATGTCAACATTAATCTAACTCATTGAATTTTATATACTTAATTAGCTTCCAAGTGGGTCAACACTTGCATAACAGTAGAAATAATACAGACACACTGAACCTTGTGATGATTATAAAAATAAGCATAAATAGTTTATATATACACATATGCCTGTGATATATTTTGAGTACTAGTGGATGAAAAACTAACAATAATCTATTTACACGTAGATCAGAGATTTGTGCACATGACATAATTATATAAGTCATGAAATATGTACTACTCAGTTAACTATGCACATGGTAATATATACAAGGTAGAATACATTTCTGGCTGCATAATTATAGTATTCTTTCATTAAAATAATGGCATTATATCTTGCACTTGTACCATGACCTATACTGTTGATACTGTATAGTGTATACTGTGGAATAAGGCCTTGTTTATATATACTACAAATCAGCCTGAAGATGTGACTGTCATGCTGCCAGTGAACACATGGTTTACTGGCAATGGTCATGGTGCCAGAGGTTAAAAATGTGCTAGTTGTGGTCAAAAGGCTTTGGGCTATAAGTGACTTTGGGCTGTCAGACTAAAATAGCAACCCGCATGATGCACCACAGATAAGCGTTAATCGGATGGCTACAGGTTCAAGGCTCCCCAGGTCCAGTCATGAATTTTTGCCCTAATACACCCAGTACCAACCAACTAATTATTAATCCCTTGGGCTCCATATTACTCATATTTGCATTATTGCTGCTAATAACACTTTCGTTATATCTTTATAGCACATTCTACTACCCAATCAAAAGTTTCAATTTCCATTTAATCCACCTACATTTTTTAGACTCTTTGCTTAAATCCCACCTTTTCAAACACACTTCTGTAACAACTTTAAACAGGCTGTAGGACCAGGTGTCCTACAGACCTTCAGCACTTGTGCTGTAAAGCCTTAATTAAAATTAATAATAAATAAAATGATGTGTGCATTTGCCATTTTTAAAAATCTTCTACAACCTACTATACAAATACTTGAATGAAAGACCTCAAGAGATACATAGCTTTTCATTAATTTTTTCTCTTTTATGTTCTACTATTTGATTAAACATTGTCTTACAATCCAACTAGCTGGTCAAGGCTATTATCAATTTTCTTTATTACAGTTCAAAATAAAAAAAAATCAATAATCAATAAACAATGGCTGTTTATAAAATTCCTTCAAAACTCAACCTTGGGTTGTAATTAACTATTGAATACGTAGTTCACTTTTCTCCCTTTCAGTTCACTCTATCCTTAATATTACTTCCAGACATCTTCTCTCTCAAATTGTTTCCAGAGTCAACGTTAGTTGTCAAAGTTAGGGGGAGCATATCACCAGATTTCCATGCTATGCCAAGAACTCCCTTCAATCTGTCCCCTTCACTGGCGCACTCTGCCACACAAGTATAACTGTTTGGACAATTGAGTTTTAAATTATGATATATATAGCAGATATCCCCTACTCTTTAATAGTATAGAATTAATTGTAAAATTAGTCTTTTATAACTACTGCACGGTGCAGTCACATGAAAACCATGGTAATTCAAGCAGCGCCATGTGCTGCTGGCACTATACCAAGCTGTGTGAAAATTTAAGATGTTGCCCTTTGGGAGGCTTAGTCGTAAAACCTACAAAGGCACCAGAATGACATGTGCCAAGTGACACCATCAGGTGACCAGCATTCTTGGCTTGGTACACAGTAATCCAACCCCATGATTTTTGTCAGCTTAGCTGGCTAATAGCTGTTGCCCACCGATGTGGTGATACCCCTGTATAGTGTGCACACATACACACAATACGTATACATGCATATGGATGCATTTAATGTTTAAAAAGCAAGTAATGAATTACCATGCAATTCTTATAGTCATATCACCTTGCAGGTGACCACTCACTAGAAATCCCTGCTAACAAATGTGAAAGTTTGGCACCAAATAATTACCCACAATGCTTATACAAGAAATCCCAAATTTTTCCACCCATCTATGGTCAATCCTAATCATATAGCTATACCATTTGCATTGATGGTTAAGTTGTTACAGTACTAATTATTTTGGCTGACTAAGAGCAGCATAATTAGTGTGGCTGCTCTATTAGAGTATTTCAATCTTATTAAAAAACTGTAGATTTTCGTACTGTTATAAATGCCAAGAATATAATGTTTACTCTACACTAGTTAGGTGGTGGCTTAATGTCATATTCTTGCCCAGTTGTGATAGAGTGGACAAAAGCACCAAATTTTGTATGAACATTCTTTAGTACCTATTAATCCATGCATAGTACTATTGTATTTTATGGTGCGTATAGCATGACACATGCAGAAATGAGGTGGATGCTCTAAAAGAGAGTTTTGTTGCAATTTCACTTGTTTGTTCACAGTCTTAAGAGAAGGCCACACACATGCTCATTTCAAAATCACTAATTACCAACAACTTACAGATAGTCATAAATCCTTAGAAATTAATATACATATTTCATGTTGAGAACTTTGTTGATGTGATTTTACTTTAATGCAATGTGACATCAAAGGAGTGTCTTATGTGATTGTCATTACTCATTCTAATAAAATGTACTATACTGCCCTGTTCCTACATATTTGTGCTGCAAAACTATAAGTTAGTTAAATGGGAACAGGAACTAAGATAGCCTGGTGTTCCTGCTGTAAACTTATAAAGCTAAAATTTCCAAGGGTTTTTTTTCAGAGCCCAGGAAACACACCACTAAGTGAAAGGTATATAGAGTGCTTAAATCAAGCATCTAGCTCTACTGATTCTGATTGCTTAAGAGTACCATACTGTACAGCAATATCTAAAACTAGAGCTGAGAGTACAAAAAGTTTAACTATTGTTTCTAATGAGCAGTCAAAGTATAGGCTCTAATGTCTATGGCCAAAACCTGCAAGGAGTCAAACAGTCATGCCGATGAAGCAAATTTAGCAGCCTTTACAGAAACATGGGCATAGTGTAATGCAATATTAATGACACACTTATAAGGCTTAGGGATATGACTGAAATATGTGCATGATTCTCAAGGGTACACAGTACCCAAAGGAAGAGTATGCTATAATAAACATATTCAGTATGGAATGAGTATATATCTGTAAGAATTAATGTGCATGACTATTGGTGAATGAGAGCTAGGCCTGAGGCTATATATGTGCCTATGAAACTGCCTACCATACTTTCCTTGTTGTTGAATAAATTATACGAAAAATTTCTTGCACAAATCTTTTTGCAAAGTCTATATTCATGTAAATTTTACATGAAACTTTTGCATGCATGAAAAGATAATAAATTACATTTTTGATGAGGCCTTAGGGAATTATGCCTGAAATTTTTTGGGGAATAATGATGAGCTAAAAGAATTGAGAATTATTCTGGTATTTTGAAGTAACTTTTGAGCATAACATGTAATTAATATAGAGATATTTACTAAAATAGACTTCTACTCTAATAGAACAGTCAGAGAAACAACTCTTTACTAGCCATTACAAGCATCTTGCAAGCTAAAAATAGGTTCCTTGTTTAATAAATAAAACTGCTAAATTTTGTTGAACATTATGACAATGTTAAAAAATTGGGTCATGGAGTAGTCTGGTGATAGTAGGGCCACCCATTTTATTTGATCAGGAGGTTGCTATTGATGTTTAATGCGGTAATGCTGCAATGGTAACGGAAACAATTCCATCATCACAGGATTTGGCAGAGTTTGCATGTTTCAAGGAAAAAACTTTTTGTTTAATTGAAATGCTGTATGTGTAAAAAAACTATTGTTTTAATATTCTATAAAAAAAAATTGAGAATAACGAGTACACAATAAAAGCGAATGATAACTGTTTTGAAGAGGATAATGATGAAAATTTGGAGCATAATTTCCTGAGGCCTACTGTTGAGCATTGTTACAAAATTTCCTTATTATGCTCCAATTGTGCCTAGTTGTGCCCCATTTTGCTCCAAATATGTTCATAAAATTATTATCTAATACATCTCTGAATGTTCTGTTGTTGTAGGATTTTCAAATATGCAATGACTGTTCAATTTGAGTATCTCAATCTTTAGTCACTCTTCCCATTGATTCATTAGTATAGTAGCTATAAATCTGAGTTCTTGGTGTGTTTGCCTGTTTTATTACACTATTTCATGCAAAATATGAACAGTTTTAGCTTCTGTGATAACGAATACACAAAAATTGTGCCTATTTTGCTGGTATTACGCTCAATGCTTTTGCCTACACCTATTTTAATTGGTGCAGGCTCAATAGGAGCTTATAAGTGCCAAAGATGAGAAGGAGCCTTATTTACTACCATTGGCCAATTACAAGTAAAAGGGCAGCCATTCTTTTTGGGTACATCATTGAATCATCTGTTTCAAGTAAAAGGAAGTCGTGCATAATGAGTAAAAGTACTAAAGAGTGAACAGCTCTTATAATATTGTAAAAATAAACTCACCAACAATTTTGTAAGCTCTCTCTTAATTACCATACCAGCATTAACACCACAGGCAGTGGAGATGGGGGGCCATGCCCCCCCACTTTTATGGGACAATGTTTGCAAGAAAAGATTGAGATACACTAATAGACTCTGAGCAGTCACAGTATTCAGTAGTGCTGGGTGATATAGATTTTTCTTATGTCGTATGTCATGGCAAAATTTATTCACGATATGAATATATGTCACGATATATACCAATATTTTAACTTGATGTTTATTTCTTTTTTCAGATGGTTTTCAAGTATGTACTACTACACTGTACACAAAACACAGGAATAAGATCATTTATTAGCTAATACATCACATCATATGCACTGATACAGCTAGTTAAAATGATAATTAAAAGATTGATTTGCATACTGGAAAGTTGCAATACTTAGTCTTCTACAACTTAATCTGTGATACCTTCATCATCTTGATCTATTATGATATTTAAATTAGAGATTATCAGTTTACAATAACTATATGTACAAAGCACATGCAAGCTAGGAGGGGCATGCTCCCCCAGGGAATTTAAAAAAAATACATGTACAGATGCTTTGAAATGGCTTTTTTACATACACAATCTCTTTTTCCTTTCTTTTTTAATATCAAGATAACTTAGACCAAGTAGTATAATTAGTATATTCTACTGACTGTTTTATTAGAGTATCGCACTGACTGCTCTATTAGAGTATTTTGATCTTTAACAAATTCCAAGTAGCTGAAAATTGGCACTGGTTAATCACAGTGGCTCTTTGAACTATTCTTCTTACTGGTCTACTGCTTCCTACACATCTCAAGCGCTGCACACAGATCTAAGTAGATAGCAGCTTCAAAATTCCCAACAGTATGCCACACCGTTGACGTGGGTGAGAAGTGGGTGCATGGCAAAACTGGAGATGCCATCTTATGAACTCACATTGTACTGCTTAGATCACATGCGCTATATCGTGATATAATTTCTAGCTATTGCATCACGATATAAAAAATGTATGTTGTGATATGTCATATGTCGGCTATATCGCCTAGCACTAGTATGAGCCTTATCCGCAACTACGTCACAACGCAAAAATGGCGAAAAGTGTGGGGGCCTTTTGTACAGAGAGCCATTGGGAGGAAACCAAAAGCAGACCGTAGGACTAGAGTAAGCGATCTATTGTCGGACACCATCTATAATCGGACACTTTTTCTCAGAAACTACCAGGCCGAATCTTCTGAATTTTGCCACAGATAAACTTCACACTTACCCTAGCAATGTACCAAAATTTGGGCTGGAAAGCTTTTGTGGTTGCTTTGTTACAGCCGATTAAAGTGACTGTCCGAAAACCTCTAATATCGGAAGTTTACCTCTTTTATCGGACACCGCCCAGCAATCCTCCACTAAAAGATGAAATTCCTCACAACCACCACTGACTGTTAGGGGAATACATGTACTTTCTAAGCAGCCATAGTTTGTTTCATTCCTCCACTCGTAAGCGGAGCTACAACCATTATTATTCGGGTGTGTCGCGACCTCTATAATCGGACAGAGCAGAATTTCATTTCACGCGGTTTTATCACTTCAAAGCTACCTTTTAGGTATAATTAGCCATGAAAATTAAAGGTGTGGTACAAAATCTAATTGGATTTCCAAGGAGTCGTAAATTTTTACCATTTTAGCAATCAGTATGCTACTGTGGGACTCCACAAAATGACTTATGGACTGTTCCAAAGAACTTTTAGCACTGAAATGCATGGGTGTAGCACAAAGGGGAGGGGCTAAAGTCCTTCCACCCCTCCACTCCCAATTATCAAGATATACTCTAATAGAGCAGTCAGCTACTCTAATAGAGCAATCATGTGTCCAAACAAACATTTAGATTCAGGTTTTAGTAAAATTCAGTCACCTTTGTTACCAAAATCAATTTCAGAAGACTACTCTTCAACTTTCCTGTTGGTGGTATTCCCCCAGACTCCCTTGATAGAACATGCTTTGCGTGGTAAGAATGCTTCTCACTCTCTACCAGCCATGCTACTTAAGCCTTTCACGCACCTAATTAACTTTTGCTATCTGTTCTTACAGCCATGCATGTCACACATGCTTTGCAACACGCTAAACAAAAGGTAGTTTTGTATGAAATAAACAACTAGCTACATGCACTCACTGTGATATAGCTATACAGCTAGTAATTAGCTAGAAGATATTATAGATTTTTAAATGAACCAAAGAAAGGCATGACATGTGCACTATATAGATATAACTGTGACAAGTGTATAATGTAGGTTAAAAGCACACAATTAGCTCCAATCTGGATCGTAATTAACTGCTGGGATGGTTGTTTGCAGAAATGGCAAATATATAGTGATAGTCATCCTTGCTGGTTGTTACTCCAGGACATGAACATGTGATGTCATTCTTTGCATCTCTTATATGTGACCCAATTTCTTGACTGGATGATAGGAGTTCTTAGCAATGTACAAGTTTTGTTTTGCACCTGCAAATTAGCTATATACACATGCATGCATGTCTTATTTTTAATTAAGCGAAATCATACCTTTCATTGAGCACATTGCATAGCATGTGTGACATGCATGGCTGCAAGGGATATAGCAGAAATTAGGTGCATAAGGGATTTACAAGCTAGAATGGTAGCTGGTTCATACAGTTTGCAGTGTGATAAGTATACACTTATTATCATCTAAAGCATGCACTATCAAGAGGGTCTGGGAGCATGACTCCCAAAAAAAAGCTTTGAAAATTAGCCTTCTGAAATTCATTTTGATGTACCAAGGTTGAAATTTTATTGGAAAATGTATCTAAATACTTATTTGAACACATGACTGTTCTATTAGAGTAGTTGACTGCTCTATTAGAGTATATATTGATAATTGGAAGTGGAGGGGTGGAAGGACTTTAGCCCCTCCCCTTTGTGCTACACCCATGCATTTCAGTGCTAAAAGTTCTTTGAAACAGTCTATAAGTCATTTTGTGGAGTCCCTCAGTAGCATACTGATCGCTAAAATGGTAAAATTTTACGACTCCTTGGAAATCCAATTTTGTACCACACCTTTAATTTTCATGGCTAATTATACCTAAAAGGTAGCTTTGAAGTGATAAAACCGCGTGAAATGAAATTCTGCTCTGTCCGATTATAGAGGTCGCGACACACCCGAATATTAATGGTTGTAGCTCCGCTTACGAGTGGAGGAATGAAACAAACTATGGCTGCTTAGAAAGTACATGTATTCCCCTAACAGTCAGTGGTGGTTGTGAGGAATTTCATCTTTTAGTGGAGGATTGCTGGGCGGTGTCCGATAAAAGAGGTAAACTTCCGATATTAGAGGTTTTCGGACAGTCACTTTAATCGGCTGTAGCAAAGCAACCACAAAAGCTTTCCAGCCCAAATTTTGGTACATTGCTAGGGTAAGTGTGAAGTTTATCTGTGGCAAAATTCAGAAGATTCGGCCTGGTAGTTCCTGAGAAAAAGTGTCCGATTATAGATGGTGTCCGACAATAGATCGCTTACTCTATTCGAGAAGTACAAAAATGCGTGTCCCTACATAGTAAGATAGTTAATAAGCCTCACCAGAGTTTTCTCGTGCTTTCTTCACGTGGAACATCTCGAAACGTTATCCCTTCCATACAAAGTATCCCACTTGGCCCCCACAATTTTCGCCATTTTTGCGTAATTTTCGCGTTGTGACGTATTTACGGATAAGGCTCATTCAGAGAAGCAGTGTAGCAAGCTACTTAGCTACCTACGTATGTATAGTAATAAATAAGGAGATATAGTTGGTGGAGGACAGCTATTGTCAGCAGGTAGTTACCTTTTTTTGTTTGTTTGGTCTTCAGCTTACTGCTGGCCTGGCCCCCTCACTCTTTGGCCTACTCCACTGCCCCTGATTAACACTCTATGGCTGCTTAACTCCCACTACTCCTTACATAACCAGGCACATCTCAGGCAATTATGACTCCCTCTAAAAGGACTTGTGGTTGCAAAGGCAATAGAGAAAACACAGCTACATTTATAAGTGTTATGCTCCTTTGCACCTTACTGTGCTTATGAGATCCTGGACAAATACACCTCGGATGTGACATTTATTACAATTGATAACATATTCAGCTAAACTGGTGCAACTCAGTTAAATACTTAATTGGGAGTATACAATACCTATGAAGTTCACTACACACTATGTCATCAAATTAATAGTATTGAACTTTTAAATGTTCAGACTGCTTGCTAACTTGATCCTAGCTGTGTGCTAAACAAAACAAAGAAAAGTTATTTAATGGTAATAACAATTATGGCACATACATACCTCATTATGTGCAGCATCATTCAACCAGGTATTACCAGAAGACAAGCAATTAATCTGATACATACACTTGGCAGTGACCACTTCCCACACAACAACATCCAACTGATGTTTAGCATTTGATTGATCATGTCCCTTGTAACCCTTTCCTATACTCAACATTGTCATGTTATTGTCAACTCCATACAATGGAACTAGGAACTGTACTGACTGGTGATATGGTTTCATGACGGTCAACAAATTTTGTGGGAAGGTAGCACTAACAACTATGATGTGTCCACTGATCAGCCCCACCCACAATGTATCCATGGCAACACTTGCACATGATATTCTACTCTTACACTGATCAAGTTGCCTACCTAACAGAACATGAGTGTTGAAGTTACAAGTACTTGATCGTTCTTGTGGATTCCAAGCTGAAATGCTATGTCCATAAACATGTGCAGTCCACATAATTTCTTCATCAGGTGATGGGTAGAACATTCCAACACTCCAATCAGCATTAATTCTCTTCTTGTCCTTGTCAAACTCTAAGTCTTCAAGACTGACAAAGAGTATTTGATCACCAACTGATACCCATAAAAGAGATGTACTCTTAATTATAACAAGTGAACGTATAGGATTACATGATAGCTTATTCTCCTTTACAGGCACCTTTCCAAGATTAAGGTCAAACATGAGGCACCATCCATTAGCAGTACCCACATACACATGAGTGTCAGAACAAGCCAAACTGATTGCATAGTCACCATCTGATAATGTACCATCAACCTGTGTCTGTATGGGAATCTCTGAGTAAGTAGAATTATCTTCTTTGTTCTTCAGTAGTGCTCCTTTACCACCAGCCAATTTTGATGTGGCCCACACTTGATCATGACGGGAGAACATGTAACAAATTTGATGACTTTCAATAAAATACTTTTCCTCCATCTCCAAATTCTTCACTGAAAACACAGAAACATATGCACCATCAACTCCCTGACAACACAGCCAAACATCACTTGTCGAAGCACAAGCACAAGTAACTGGGTTACTATCGCGAAGTGTGGTTACACCCATCACTAGCTGATTTACTGGGTCACACAACTGCTGTACTACCATGTGTAAATCAGGTCTGTTGTTAGGGTTAGTTTGACAACACTGCTTCACCAAGCTTCCCAAGTAATGCAACTCAGAATCAGGAACTGCTATAGCCTCATAGTGGCGTGGAATTTCCCATTCTGGTAAAAAGTATCTCTCTTCAACAGGATAGTTTCTTTGCAACACCTGCAGAAACAGAGCTCCAAGAGAGAAAGTATCCACCCTGCAATCATATATTGCTTGTTGACGAACCTCTGGAGCTATAAATTGACCAGCAAAATGATTTTGTATACCTCCTGCTGTGTCTCCATAAGTTACAATTTCCAGATCAGCCAGTTTACAGTTAATCAATTCATCCATACTCAGTGACCACATTAACACTCTTGTTGTAGTCAGATGACGATATATTATTGGAATAGTGTGGAGGAAACGCAAAGCAGATGTGATCTGTGCAGCAATCCGATACACAACTATCCTAGGTACTGGAGATTTCTCCTTCAATAAACACATGTCTAATGTGGCTAGTGGACCATCTTCAATCACTAACGTGAGATTAGGATAGCCACAAACTCCAACCATTGCCACTAGACAAGGATGATTTATCTTCTGTAAGTAAGCAACTTCAGCTCGCAAAGTTCTAAAGGTTTCATCAAACAATTTTACATTTCCGCCAGTAGAGCCTTCTTCACGTGATTTATATTGTTTTACAATCACTGGTGAAACTTCACCATGCTGAATCTCTAATTCCCCATGAAATGCAGTTCCATATTTGCCTTTCCATACTACAATTTCAGAACACTTCACTTGACCATGATCAATTTTCTTCACATCATCTAACAGAATATCAGGAGCAAGTAGCTTTAAATCTATTTCTTTCTTACATTTAGAACAATCAAATTTAGTACCATTCTCCAAGTGAGTCAATAACTGTTTTATTTTAAACATTTCAACATTTGATCTACTTTGATGTCCTTCAGCAGCACATTCATAACATGGAAAGACTTGTTCACATTTGTCAACAAGACCAGGAAACCATTCACTAACTATTTGCTGGACTAAATTAACTAACTGACTCATGGTTCCTCTTTGTAGAGCTTGAAAGGAAACAATTATAGAAATACCATCATTACTACCTATACGACATGATTCAATGCAAAACAGTTGGTCACTAGTGCAGCAGTAAAGACCAGTTTCCCAAAAATGTAGTTTCCCTTCCGACTGTTGCGGCATGGATGTAATTTGATCTAGCAGTTCCCCTACCACATCAATGCTGTTTATCAAACGTGAGAGTAAACGACTCCACAGACCTGGTGGAAGTGCAGTCTGGAAGAGATAGTTTCGTTGAAAATGAAGTTCTGTGCTGAGTGGTTCAACAACACCTGGTCGTACAGATGGTAAAAAACATGGGATCAGGAATTTATCTTCAGCTTTGTTTAATGGCAAAGCTATCTCAAAACGATTAAATAATTCCAAGTATTGGTCAATGAACTGCTCAGAATAATCTCCACCAGCTCTTCTGAACAATTCTTGCAAATGATCTCTTGTAATAATTCCATTGTCAACATATTCATTTCTCTCTCCAACTGTTACAACAGTAGCCATGAGCTTACAAAGCCACTGAGGTTTCACAAAGTACAGGTCATCAAGATTGTGTCGATGATCATCAAAGTGTAACAATGAGCCAATGCCATGGAGAAACAATGCAGCTGCTCTAATGTCATCATTGCTCTGAAGATCTGTCTGTTTAAGGCTTCTTACCATTTCTTTAAATTCTTCAGCCTGAAGAATATGTTTAGACAGCTTTGATAACCTTTTGTAACTGTATGGAATATCAGATCCCATTATAGAATTACCATCAACTTTGTAATCTCTTGCAACATTGTAAATCTGCTTCTTAAGTTCAGTCATACCCACACACCTCCCTTTAAGCCCTACATAGTAAATACTACCTGCAACATTTTTATCAATGAACTCTCGATCAACATTGTTGTAAAAGTGCCGTGTGTATTCTTCACATTTAGCATCAGCAGCTTGTTTGCCACCCAACTGATCAATCAGAACATCAAGATGAGTACCAATGACAATGACGCGAGACTGCGGAGCACGTAATATTATGTTGTCTAGCCACGGTTTCAATTCATCAATGCCACCTACTTCTTCCGTGACATCCCACACAGCAAGGTAGAGTGATCTTGTGTTCAAGAACACTTGATGAGTAGCATAATATTCTTCTTGACCAGCGAAGTCCCACACATTAAAGTGGAAAGTAGGATCAAACATTTTAGGTTGATACGACCATTTACAAATGTCAACACCAATTGTTCGATCTGGGTCTTCTTGAACCCGTTTGCCTTGAAGACAACAAACCATAGTTGTTTTACCAACTTCCTTTTTCCCAACTAACATGAGTTTCATGTGGTAATACTTTTCCTGCTTAAGAAATCGACTTCTCAAATATGAAACACAAGTTTTTGTACTTTCACAAATACTTGGAGGAGGGTCAAAAAGATGGTGCAAACCTTCCAGTACAAGATTTTCTAATTTATGCAAGCGGCCAAGATCAACTGGTAAAACAAGAATTTCAGGATTATAGCTAATGTCCAAAACATTTAACTCATGTAAAAAACAAACACACTTGGGAACTTGTGTCAACAGGTTGGAACCTAACCATAACTCCAGCATGGAAGATGAACACAGATTTGTAGCACAGTCTGGTAATGAGCTTAATTCATTGTGAGAAAGATTAAGTCGAACAAGAGATGCAGACCATGAGACATTTGGAAGAGAAGATAATTTGTTAAAGGATAAATCTACTTCTTGGATAAACGGCAGCTCCAAAATAGACCTTGTAATTTCTGTGATGTTGTTCTTGTGCAGGTGAAGTTTAGTACATTTCTTCAAATAAACAGCAATATCAGTTGGTAGGGCAACCAATTGATTTTGAGAAAGATCAAGATATTTGATGACCAATGACACTCTCTGAAGCCATTTAATGTCTACCTCACTCAAACTCAACCCACTCCACCCAACACTTCCACTATCAATATCAATGTTGGTTCTCAAAATTAGCTCATCAAGCACCTTTTTATGCCTGGATTTACTAGCAATGTTTATGGGAACTTTAGTTCTCATTTTTCTTCCATCAACATGCTCTCTAATTTTATCTGGGCTTATAACATACTTTGCTTCAAGATTATTGTCAACCAGCACAGTCTCTTCAGGAAACTTGTTAGGTGCTTTAATTCCATGTGTGGGTGTGTTGGACTTAACAAAATATTTCAACACCTCTTCAGACTCAGGATTGCTGAATAATGCTTGCAAAAATTTATGATTGTTTTCTTTTGCAGTCTTCACCATTAGCAACATCAGTGCAATATCCACTTGTTTACTGTGCTTCATTACCTCTTCGATATTACCTGCTCCAGCAAGGATCAACTTCTCAGCATTATTACAGCTACCAATCTCAACAGCAGCTTGAAGGGCTCTTTCATAGCAATCATCCTCCACTTTACTTCTATCCTCCTTGAGTAACACATCTAGGTGTTTTCCTTCTTGTCTAGCAGCTTGGATTATTTCTAACAAGTGACACATATTTGAGATCAATTGTAACTAAACCAGCATACTGACAGATATATACAACATACATATACGAAATATGCTAAATCCCATATCGACAAATTTTGCCAATATCGACCAATTTACACTGTGTTAAAGAAATCTTGAACACCAAACGTGATGCTTTGTCTCTCTAAAGTCATGCTGCATCTTTGCTTAGTTATATTCGTCCATAGGATGGCTCTGGCGGCTCTATTATCAAGGCCAAAATCCATCAAAAATGCCAACCTCACCAATTGTCACCAGTTTTAGGAAGTTTACAAGTCAAACATGCTGGTTTGACTCTCTAAATCCCTGCCGAATCCTTCAATCACCTTCATCTGTGTAAGCAGCTTTCACTTGGAAATGTTAGAGCATGTCAATTGGACGCAATCATCACCACTTGCTGCTTATTTTATTTCAATGATTCCACACAAGAATGACAAAGAAAACCCAGCATAACTCAAATGGAGTTGGTCTAGTTCTAAATATCCACTCTTCACCACTATACATGAATGCAAGTTTCGATTGTGGTTTTCGCTAATCAATTTGCATTTCGGTAATCATTTGTATAAACATGTAGAGTGCAATAGTTAGAGCTACACTAACTCCATTTGAGCTCTCTAATATTTCTGCTGGATTTTCTTCGTCAATCTTATGTGGAATCAATGAAATAAACTAATCAGTAAGTGGTATTGATGGTTGCACCCAATAACTTTTGCTATACACATAAAGAGCCACCCTTGGATGAATACAACTAAGCAAGGATGCAGCATCATGTTTGGTGTGCAAGATTTCTTTAACGTGGTGTAAATTGGTCGATATTGGAAAATTTTGTCGATATTGGCATTTGGCATATTTTGAGGTTGCTAGAGACCAATCCTATGAATGAAGGCTACTGGCTATGGGTCTAGCAAGCTTTTCAGAAGTAAACTAGCACATCTGGCTTGCAAAATTTCATGTAAGTGGATAAAATCAACATTTTTTAAAACAGATTTTAAACAGCCATCGAGCTCAGCCAGATGGCAAACAGTTTTGAAATTTGATGATATTTTGCGTGGTAGTAGCTGTACCCATGCCAAACCAGTTTGCCCTGGGAGGGTTACCTTGGCATTGCTGCTGTGTACTCCAGCAGCATCAAAACTTTTTTCGAGTCCAAAATTTTGTTTTAGCGATGCTGCGGCTGGAAATCGCTTCAGACAATGCAGCCACTGATGGTTTTAGTTTAGAGTACAGTTAGTAAGAAAGGTTGAGAGTGCATATTGTAGCTTGAAAAGACATTTCCTTGAAGATATAGCAAAAAATCTCGTAATTTGTATGTGTTGCCGATTTGCATGACAAGACGGTAATGAAAAATAGTGCCAATCTGTATGTGGTACCTAGCCTAGCATTTGTGGGTGGTTTGGTAGTTGATTCTAGGAGGTCGAAATTTCATGTTGTGAACTCTACCAAAGACGAAAAGAAGTGAAATCTGCACAAAAACAGCCAAGTTGTGAAAAATGGCCTAAAAAATTATTAATATAAAAATGAAGTAGGGTTCCAGCTATGAAAAGTAATGAAACATGATGGTAGCTATTACAACATAGCTATGTGGAAAAAATCCCTACTTTGGCACAAATAGATGGTGGTAACATGCCTCATATTCATCCCTGGCATTGGACCCTTGTTTCAGACGCCATCCGTTTGAAGCTGATTCCTGCCCTCACTGCATGGCCATGGTGCATGTTTTGCTCAAGAACAAGATGTTTTCTCTCTGCCCTATCATCTGGGTATTGTCAATACTGTGGACCCCCAGTATGCTACTTCTGCAAGATTACACAATCTTTAAGATCTTTAACCAGAACTTAAAGCTCCTTACCTGATGCTCAGGTCCATCAAGTTTGTTGCTCTACCTTAAACGTCCATGCTTCTGAAATTAAATTTTAATCTTTCTTTACAATCTCAGAGAGCCTTAGATTTGAACAGTGAAGTAGGTGCTTCTTCTTAGCTGACAGCATTACCTCTGGTGGAGAAAGGATTCTATTTGATGAAACAATGATTCTAAGATGCTCTGAATCTTAGATATGGCTGGAAGCTCCTGAATATTCCCAGTCACTGTGTGGAATGTTTTCTTCTACAGATCATGTAATAATTTGTAAACATGGCAGGCCTCATATTTGTTCATCAATATATATATGCTTAAAGGAACATCACTGCTGAGTGGCTTTCAAAGGCCGTGTCTCCAATGGCTATAAGGGCAGGTCAATGGCCATGATGTGGCCATTAAGCCGCCACTTACTGGGAACCAAAAACAGCCAACTGTCAGGATGGCACATGCAGACATCCATGCCAGGGGATGTTGGGGGCAGCAGCAAAGTGCTTTTTTAGTGATACAAGGGTATTCCACCCAAACGTACAAAGCTACTGTAACACCACCTTGTATTGGTACCATAAATCACAGAAACAAAAGATAATATGGTGGCCATGTCAGAGAAGTTGAGCAGGCTCCCTTCACTCCCTCGTCTTTGCAACCACTAGAGATATTACAGGCAGTAGTGTTTTACTGTTGTCTTGCTAACTATTTGTCTCGCCATAGCTCTACTGGTTGCAATTGAATTCTGATTTGGATTCATTCCACATTGTTCTTTTCTCTACTCTGTTCAGCTACAATGTGCTTACATGGAAGTCAGTCCATCTTGCATTGCTCTATTAATGCCTCTTCTAAACAGTATACAAGGACTGCTAGTTGCGCTGTACGTAACTATCAATATTCATTAGTTGTCCAGCACACGCCACTTTTGTGCTGGGGGTGGTAGGCAAGAGCAGTCTATCCAGCTCGAGAAAAAATCAACTTGATGAAGTGATAATAATACAAGTCCTTGCTACATATAAGGCCAAATCCAATCAGATATGGCAAGAAAAAATACAAACAAAAAATACAATTAGACCATTCATTGTTAAATTTACATTTCAGATCAAAGTTAATGTGGGTGGGCAGCTCAATATTCATTATTCAACAATTTTACCATCAGGTTTTTTATAACGCTCTATTAGAGTATTATAAATCACTATCCTATACTCTCATAACAAGTGGAAAGGCTTATTCATTCTCCCATAATATTGAGGCGAGTCTTCAGCCCATCTAGCATGCCTTCATCTGCACCTAGCTGTGTAAGTAAGTTACTTTATCACTTACATGTACAAACATTGAGATTATGGAAAATGGTCCATGAAGTCATCATAATGACCAAATTTAAATGGTGAGACACTGCAATGTGGGTGGGGGATCTGAAACATAATCAACAATAAGTGGCCTTACAAGAAAAATTAATTAAACCAAGTACTACAAGCAAAAAAAATACATTAATGGCAATTGCTGCTGCTTCGTACTTCTTAAAAATAACTGTTAGTTGAATCCTCATAAATACTCTGTAATCTGAGGCAGCTACATAGTGACACTGGGGCTCACTGAGGCCTGTGCTCCGCCACCAGCTAACCAGGCCCCACCATCAGTAAACATTGTACCTCACATAATCCAAATGACAGTAACTCACAACACTACTGTCACCTTGCCATAAACAGGGGCGGATCTAGGATTTTGCTAAGGTGGGTGGGGGGCACACAGGTAGAAGTGACTCTACACTATGTGAAGTACACTTCATGAAATGCAAAGTATGAGGTTTCTAGGGGTATCTGGGGGCATGCCCCCTCAGGAAATTTTTGAAATTTTAATGTTCTGAGATTGAATTTGGTGGCAATTTTGACTGAAATTTGTTGATAGTTCAACACTGGAAGTATATGAATGCTAATGGTATAAATTATAGCTACCGAGCTAGAAGACATAACTACATAGTACTATAAGGTCTAGGCTGAGTAAATGTTTATGAAAATTCAATGCTTTGAAAGCATGAATGCTACTGAGCTGGTAGTTATACAAGGTCTATAAGCTCTCTAAAGGAAAATTAGACTTTTTGGGAATGCAATTTTGGCTGAAATCAAGCTGAAAAATTTTATTGAATGTTGTTCAAATATTACCGAGTTACAAAACAGCATTAGCATAACATCTTGGCTATATATAATAAAGTACAAGCATTGCAAAATGTTTAAACACAGATATTGCTGGCATCTGGTGTGTCGGTGCATGATTTTTCATCTCCAGAGAATTCCTAGTCACATTGTAAATAGAGTGAGTTTAGAACATGTTGTAGTTGTTTAAACTGATAATCAGTGTTTTATTATGCTTCTCTTGACTGTTTTATTAGAGTATCTCGATCTTTAAATTTAAGAGGGCACTCTAACCCACCTAGTTACCCTTGTGCTTTGTCTATGTGGGTTACAATTTGCTAGAGACATATTATAATATTATACACAGTCATAAACTACATCAAAAATTATGTCTAAGGTGCCTAGCTATATTAAATAAGCAACACTATGAAAAATTTCTGGGGGACACTACCCCCCTAAATTTGCCCCTGATAAGTAACAGGTAACCAATTAGCTTTGTAATTAAGTAATGTTCAACTAAATTTTCATTCAATTCCTCTCGATAATTGGCATGAGCCATTCTTGCTTACCAGAACTAAAACACATATACAGCACAAGTACACGCATACGGTAATTACTAACACACATCATTATTTAAATACATAGATTTAACACAATTAATATAACTTCAGGATGAGTCATGCAGGAAGAAATTATATCTTTGAGGCAACATTGTTCCACCAAGAGCTAGCTAGCTAGCACTAGATCGAAAATACTTCATACTCATAGAAGATAGGTTTGGCTGGAAAACTTGATCTCGTTCCACTTCCGACATTTGATCCGCTAAGTGAGCCAAGTTCCTTGAGTCAGCAATGGAAAACCTGGATCAGACGGTTTGAAACCTATCTAGTTGTGATGAAAATAACTGATAACAAGCAAGAGCGTGCTCTACTCCTAGAAGCAACGCAAGATATCTTTGACACATTACAGAATACCAGCGATGACTACGCAACGATCAAGCAAAGGTCGGAGGAATATTTCGCTCCCAGAAAGAACATTGATTTTCAAATCTTCCAGCAACTCAATTTCCAGACGACACAATTGATCGATTTGTTACAAGACTGCACAAACTAGCTGCAACCTGTGAATTTCACGACGCATCAAGAGAAATCAAGTCGACTGTCATTCAGAACTGTTCATTGAAGCATCTCAGATGGTATGCATGCCCTTAGAGAAGCAGACCTTACTCTTGATAACCTTATTGCAAAGGCAAGAAGTTTAGAAATCAGTGAAGTACAAGCCTGTGGAATGGAGAAAACATGAAATCAGTCGTATACAAGAGGCCAGCCAAACCAATGTTTCAAAAATAGAACATGAAACCTAATCAGACTCTCAACACATGCCGTAATTGTGGTTTAGTGTGGCCCCACACCACTAGTCCATGCATGTCCAGCTAGAGGACAACAGTGTTACAATTGTGGAAAATTAAATCATTTTGCCAAAGTTTGTCGTTTGAAGCCTTCCATTACAAACAAGCAAGAATTAGTGCAAAAACCCTTGACATCTAAGCTAATCAAATATCAGCAGCAGTTGACCCCATCAGTAGCAGCGATGATGAGTATATGTACGCCTTGAGTCTTGTATCATTAGTATCAATAGTTCCCACGGTTTCAGTTACCATTGGTGATATTCCTATAAACATGATCATTGACACAGGAGCTTCCATTGACATCCTTGACAAACCTACATATCACAAAATACACCAGCATAACAACATTTCACTGATTCCATCAACAAATTGCTTATTTGTGTATGGCTCAGCAACTCAACTAAAAGTAATTGGTTGTTTTCAATCACCTATTTCAATCAATGATGTTCAATACATCTCCACTTTTCACATCCTAGAAGGGGATCATGGATCCTTGCTTAGGTATACCATAGCAGCTAAGTTAGGTATTCTGCAGTTGCAAGTAAATCATCTCAAAATTTCATCATATGACCACTTACTGAAGCAATACCCAACTGTTTTCAAAGGCATTGGCAATTTAAGTGGAGTAGAAGTCATGCTTCACATTGATCCAGAAATTTCTCCAGTTGCACAGAAAGCAAGACAAATCCCTTTTCATTTACACAAGAAAGTTGAACAAGAACTGTTAACATTAGAGCAACAGAACATCATTGAAAAGGTAGATGGACCAACTCCATGGGTATCTCCTCTTGTAGTAATCCCAAAGAAGAATGGTGATGTACGTCTGTGTGTGGACATGCGTACGGCCAACAAGGCAATCAAAACATGAACGTCATCCAGTTCCAACTATTGACAAGTACACAGAAAAATTTGGAAATTTCAACTAGAGTAGGGACCATAACACATCGATAAAAAGTACTGAACAAGCTGGAGTAGTGCACGATATTAAATCACAGTAAAACAATAAGAAGTGTTATATCCCTACTGTGCATTTCCATTATGGTATCTTGAGCACAGTAGGGCCACAAGAAAGCAGTTGTAATTGCTCATGAAGGTCATCAAGGAACTAGTGAAAACAAAAAAAAAAACTTCATGAAAAGGTCTGGCTTCCTAAGATGGATGATTATGTTAAACATAAGATTGACACCTGTATCACCTGCCAAGCAAACAGTGGCAATAGCCATCCGGATCCTTTACACATGTCTTCACTGCCCCCAGAACCATGGCATACTGTTCACATGGATTTCTGTGGCCTGTTTCCCACTGGTGAGTATCTTTTGTAGTTATTGATGCATTCCTGAAGTAGAGATAGTTAATTCAACATCAGCTGCTACCATAATCCCAAAAACGGACAAACTTTTTGCAACAAATGGGATATCATCAATAGTGAGGAGTGACAATGGACCACCATTCACAAGCAATAAAATCAAACAGTACATGGAGGAGGTTGGAATACAGCACTGCAGAATAACTCCACTGTGGCCTCAAGCAAATTTCAGAGGCCAAGAATTTTATGAAGCTAATGACGAATTATTCATTCAGCACAAGCAGACGGAAAGATATGGAAAAAACACTTGCACAAATTTCTCCATAATTATTAAGCAACCCCTCATTACACAACCAAGTTTTCCTGCTGAATTATTGTTTAATCAAAAGATAAAGACCAAGCTTCTACAAATTCCAATGGGTTAGGGTTAAGGTTAGCCCACAGCTTGTGAAGTACAACGCAATGATGACAAGGCTAAAGACAGGATGAAAAACTATGCTGATGTTAAAAAAGGAGCAAAACCATCTGAAATTGAACTTGACGACTAAGTGTTAGCACGACAAAGAAAACAAAACAAGCTTTCCACACTTTATAACCCTTTTCCATTTCGTGTTGTACGCAAGAAAGGAACAATGATCACAGCTGAGAGAAAAGGCAAATGCATAACTTAGAATGCCTCTCACTTCAAAGTAGTACAAACAGAATTGCAAAAATTACAAGGGAGGGGGAGGTGTCAGATGAAGACGAACATTAACAAGTTCAGATTTTGAACAGAACACTTCTTACAGGTTGTAACCACACATATGATTTTTGATCAGAGTAAGGGGGGATGTAATGTTGTAATTATGTTTGATTTAGGTGTATTTATATGTTTGTATTTTTAAGAACGAAATAAAAAGACTATGCTAGATACATGTGCGAGTGTCATCATGAGCATCTTTGAGAATCTGCATAATTTGTGACTGATTTAAACATTACACCATTACCACATTTTACATCTGATATTTATTACCTATTTCCGATACAACCAGTATTAAAGACACTGCAAATATTTCAAAAGTGTATCCGATATTTGTTATTTTGATATACAGCATAATAGAGTGTATAGCATGATCACTATGGCTGTGTTAAACTTCATGTTTTCCAACAATGTAATCCTTTATTTGTAGTTACCTATGACTGTTCACAAATTTATCAGTGCAATATCATAAAAGACCACCAAGAATGTGGCAAAAACCTCCAGCATTTAAGAAAAACACCTAATTGAACTGAGATTCAAACTCATACCAAAACCATGCTAGTCAATAATTCACCACTTGACTTTCAAGTCACTAAGAGTGCTGCAGTGTTTTTAATAATACTTATACTGTTTTCACTTATACTACTCAAGTGAACTATCAGACTTGCAATTGACCAATACCAATAACCGTAATATCGGTATCAGTACAGCCCTAAAAATAGGAATTGTAGGATGCTTATCAAGGTGTTTTTAGTTGTGCATTATATCAGGAAAAAAACATGCATAAACTGTAATATGAACCCACTATCATTATGGACTTATACTTGACTGAAAGTTGTTAGTATAAAATTCCATTAAATACAAAATTTTGTAGCAACTTATAGGGTTGCAGTTTAGATGTAACCAATACTGCCAAGGTGTTGTGATGGTATCGTGAGGCTGGTTTCTGGCTGATAGCTGGGTGAGATAGTGCAGACCTCCATGCACATGATTTCGTCCTACTATGTAGTACTAGCTACCATAATTTTGGAGAAGAAACTTCTCAGAATCATTTTAAAGACACGTTTGGCTTGATTATACTGCCAAGACATTATGAAAGAATTGTGACGCCAGTTTCTGACCAATTTTTTTGGTGAGACAAAATACCTTGGAAAATACCATATGAAGAGGTTTGCAAACATTTGCTTTACTTGGCAAAAATGTCATGGAACTGGAGCTGAAACAGATAGAAATTTTTAGTGTTCAGATATTCTGAACTAAATTTT
Organism: Dysidea avara; assembly: GCF_963678975.1. Lineage (NCBI taxonomy): Eukaryota > Metazoa > Porifera > Demospongiae > Dictyoceratida > Dysideidae > Dysidea > Dysidea avara. The sequence continues at coordinate 17,825,702 of NC_089284.1, read as the reverse complement.
CCAGATATATCCTATGACAGTAACATCATCACTAATGACATAATAATTTTGTCATAACCTGCTTTATGTTCATAATTTAGATCAGAAGTAAACATAGCATTTGTACGATTGTAGTATAATAATTAGTGGAAAAGTTTTAATATCAAAGAAAATTATCATGAAAGTAGCTAGGCTAACATCTATTACCTTAAGGTGACTAAATTTAGCGATACACTAAATTTAGCAAATTTGTAGATTGGTAAAATTATAGTGCATACAAAATTGTGAATTGATACAGTAGGGGCCAAAAAAAGTTTGCATTTCATTAGTGAACACTATCATTAAACAACACATTTCATCCTTCTTCACATGAAACAATGGTGACGAAAACTGTATACAGTATGAATTGTTACACTACTACTGAATTCGAGATACTCTAATAGAGCAGTCAGCAACTTTAATATAACACTCACATATCAAAACATGCTATTGGGATTTGTAAAGTCAGAACGGCAAAAATGGCTAAATCAAATTTACAGCCAGTAATCATTTTATCAGCAATATAGTGTCCTTTGTTTGTTTTCTGCCCTTAGATCATGAAATGGACTGATTAAACACTGATTTTCTCAAAGGTTTCAGGATGGATGGATCACTTTTTCAATTTTTCCAATACAAACTCCATACATTTTGTATATTCAATAATTGCAAGCACTAGACACGATCAAATACCATAAAACTTAATATCATTCAACTCCTTATGAATTGCTCTATCCGATTCCGGCCAAACAAAATTCGCAATCGCCATGGTGACGGCATGATGCCGCGATTTAATTAGAACGCGAAATTCGTGATTTGCTCTCCAATGGATTTTGTATTGCATAAGTTGCTACTTACCATCATTTGTTGTAAATTTGCAAGCTGTAAACACTTTAGCTTCGAATAAATTTTGTTATCATCGGATAGAGGAGTGTTATGCGTGTGTAATGGCGGCCGAACAATTTTGATTCCACCTTCAGAACCAGAGTTATGATGAATAATGTAACTTAAAACTAACTTACCTCCATAGGCTGCTGTACATTGATTTTACGCATAATAATATTTTACGGAAAATTGTAATATATGGGTTAATTTGACACGAGTTTTGATATGAGCAATCCAAACCATTATTTATTTACTGGGAGGCATCCTCTAAAAGTATTACTTTGTTACTAAATTTCTTGGAAAGTGCTTTGTTGTTGTCGGTGACACGTAAGAAAAGCCACAGTCCTTTAAAACATCTAGCCTGTTGCTTGAAATAAGTTGGCTGGTGGACAGTGTATTATCATTTTGAAGGCTAATGAAATTTCAGTTATTACAGGTTTTTGCAATTGAATTCGGCGACTTTGCAATTGAATTCGTCCCGTTTGCAATTGAGTTCGTCGCTTTTGCAATTGAATTCGTCCCATTTGCAATTGAATTCGTCCCGTTTGCAATTGAATTCGTCAGTTTTACAATTGAATTCGTCGCTTTTGCAGTTAAATTCGTCGCTTTTGCAGTTAAATTCATCCGTAACAAGAATGGCAGCTGGAGCAAACACGAAAACATGATGTAGCAGCTGCTACAAGAACTTGTTCATGTACAACAGTAGTAAACAACTCTTTATAAGGCAATAATTCTTCCTCTGCAGCCTCTCCAGCAGCACTCCAAACTCTACTATGCCATTCACGATGGGTGTGGTCGCTCTCGAGCAAGCTAATTAACTTGTCAGACAGCTATCAACTTCACGTACTACCAGCTTCAATTACCTTCTAGTGTCTCAAGTGTAACTCTCCAAGACATAAATAGTTCATCTCTTAATGAACGGGTTGGTTTCTTGGAGCCGTTTTGTTTATGACGAATTGTAATGCAAACACGACGAATTCTATTGCAAAACTGACTAATTCAACTGTATAACCGACGAATTCAATTGCAAACGGGACGAATTCAATTGCAATACCAACGAATTCAATTGCAAACGGGACGAATTCAATTGCAAAAACCTGTAATAATAGCCATGTGCCCTCACTACCTGATTGTTCCCAAGGTGATGGGAAACGAGGATGTTGGCCATATTAGCAACTACCCTGACAGCTTCAAATTACTATCCGGATATTGAACTACTATCTGATATCCAGATAATACACATAATCTGTTTCAGCACATGGAACAGGCATGTTCTGTTTAAAAACCTAAAAAATGAAATTAATATGTACTGCCTACCTCATGCCTGTTTAGGTGTGACACATATAGAGCAACTCTCAATGATGCTCCCAATTCATGGAAATAGTGGTGCATCAAATTGACCTAAACCAACCCGGTATTACAAATTTCCATTTTGTACTGGTATTTTGGTACCATGTAATAAATGGTGTAACATGTGATAGATACCCGAGATTCTGGACTGGAAATGGAAAGAGCAGTGAATGGCAATTTGAACAAGCCATAGCAGAAGGAAATTTAATTACATCATTTTAAGGTTGAAAATCACTTTCCTGTTCTATAGGTGGACTGATATTGATTATTCCAGGGGCATAGCCAGGATTATTTGAAGGGGAGTTCCAACAAGTATTGAGTTACCAGAAGCAGGGGTCTGGGAGCACAGCCCCCAGATGCTGAGAGACTCTCAATATTTTAATGAATCAAAGCTCACCTATATTTTATCCAAAATATAGTACATTTAACATTCATAATCTATATATTAATTCTCTTCGCCCACGCACGTGTTTTTCGAGCACTGATCAGTCATTCTTGGTCGGATTTCAATCGGATCGGTACCATTCAATTCTAGAATTTGAGACAAATCTCATGTTCCATGATTGGTGGCGATTCGTTGAACTACGGAAAATACCCTTTAAACCACCGTAACTACCCGAGGAAGACACGAATTCGTCCATAACTTTCTTGAGACCCTTATCGTGTTATCAGCCTTCCCCATCCCCCAGCCTACACTAGACTTTTCTCTCCCCTGTGGCCGACAGAACGAAAAACGTTAAAATCGAGTCCATAAAATTTTCAAACACAAACTCCTCCCAGGTTTTTCCCCTGATTAGCTTCAAACTCGCTAAATCAACTACCCGTCCAAATCAATGTGTCATAAGGTGGTTTTCGTGTCTATCACTACGTGCTAACTTTGGTTGCGAGATACTTATCACTGTCAATGGCCATTATAAGTTTACGATACGCGTATACGGCATCCCGGTATACACGCGTTGCCAATAGAAACCAGATGACGTCATGGTTAAAATTTAATATCTAAAAGCTTACAGTGAGATAGGATCAATCACTTTTTCATGATTTAACCAATCACATCAGCGAATTTGATCATGTGATCTGGTGTGTACGCTATCATCCGGCAAACACACTCGCCAGTATAAAAGGAGAGTTTTGTAGTGGGTGTGGCCAATCCACGACTACTTGACAGAGACTACACATGAAAGATTCATCGGGAATACACAATCTGCACCCTACTGCACTCATTACAAGGATAGACGTCCTGAGGCCTACACCGCTGTGCGCTAGACGAAGTATAACTACAGCGACATGAAGACAGGCAGGAGTCAGGGAAGCCTAAAATTGAGGATTACCAGCACACCACTGCAGTGGAGAAGGAAACAGTCAATAAAGGAGAGTTTCGTAGTGGGTGTGGCAAGTCTACGAGCGATGATTATTTCTATCGGGCTACTGGACAGAGACTACACAAGGAAGACTCGCCGGAAACACACACTCTGCACCCTGCTGTGCTGTCCACTACAAGATAGACGTCCTGAGGCCTAGCTAGACGAAGTATAGCTACTGCGACAAGTAGACAAGCAGGTCAGGGACTATAGACAGACCTGAAACGGAGGAGACTAGCAACACCAGTGCAAGGGAAAATGAAACAGTCAACAAAGGATAGTTTCTTAGTGGGTGTGGCAAATTACCATGGAATTATCACTCCAACCAGGCTGCCTACAATGACACACTCTGCACCCTACAGGATGACACACTTTCATGTATTCACACAATAGCTCACAATTGTCTTAGTATCACGCGCATTTTGCACGGGTACACCTAGTATAATATAAAAGCCCTTGGGATGAAGCTTGTACTAGATAAAGCTACCTAATGGAAACAGTCAGCATAACATGTAGAGACACATAGGAATCTGTAAGTGATAATTATCCCACTGGTATAGGCACCATGAATCCACTAATACAAATGGACTCGAATGACTTACAATCAAAACATTATATAACTACAAAATATGCATAGCATGCATGGTTCATTCTGCATGCCCAAGTGATAAATTACTGGTGTTCTATACCTTTAAACACTGCGTACCAAATCTATAGCAGTAATGGCTGTAATGCTCAGTTTTGCATTAGCTATCAACTGTTAGAATGTCTGAAAAATTCCACTAGTGAAGTTCCTTATCATGATGGATATTGACATGCATGTTCTGTTAAGAGTATACGTGACTGCTCTATTAGAGTATGTCAATTATTTTACAAGTTTTCAAGAGGGCTCGTGTGTTACCTCTGTAAATCCTTCCCTGAGAGATGAATACAAGCTTTATCAATTGTTGTGCTGTGCCATACACCATTACTCACTCATTTTGTTCTGCCACACTTGGTGTGTTATAGAGTCTGTAAACTCGGAAGTCTAATTTTACAGGGGGTTCCTGAACCCCTGGGAACTCCCCCTCCCTACACCCCTAGATTTGGAAGGAAATGTACTAACATATGAAGAAGTTTTTACATGGAACGGACATAATTTGACTTAATCACAGAACACTGTAATTTTTGCAAACTAACCTGCAGAACTAATCTGCAATGCTTTTGTTTCATTGTAACACTAATGAAGTGAAGGCTGTCAAGACATCGAAATACCTCGTAGCGTTCCCTTCCAAATATCCTCCATTCAATTCGCCATAGAAAAAGTAAGAGATTTTCAACCTTAAAATGATACGCTTAAATTTCCTGATTTCCTTCTGCTATAGCTCATCTTAATCGCTATTCACTGCTCTTTCCAAATCTGGTTCGGAATCCGAGGTATCTATCACGTGTCGCGGGTTATTACGCCTTTTATTGCAGCCCCCCGAAATGCCCAATACAAAATGTTAGTCTGGCGCGGCCGCCCCTTCGCAAACAGGAAGGGTCTGGAGACTCTAGCATAGTGTACTTGTGCAAATGGAATGTAATTAGTGGGAGAGACGTGGTTTTCCGTAATTAGATTACACCATTATCATTAGTTATTGCGATATTCATATCCAGTGGAACGCTCAAAAAACTCACCGCTTCTAACTTACAAGACTACTTAACGTACTCTTTGTACTTTATTAATATGCCATCCTTATTCCTTCACGATAAGTTGTTCTAATTGGACAAGACTCGTGACAAGCAAAACAGAAGCCATAGTTTGCAGCCTATCAAGTTAGCCAAAGCGGATATCCACGTCACTAAATGAGCAGGCAAGCAATTTGATTGGACGCACCAGTTTTCGGTAAGTTCGCACAGGTACACAATGCTAGAGTCCCCAGACCCTTCCTGTTTGCGAAGGGGCGGCCGCGCCAGACTAACAAAATGTATAGGGAAATTTGCTACTCCCGATCGGTTTAGGCCATTTTGACATGCCTAAATTTCCGTGAATTGGACTTCTTTTGGTATCATTGTACTCGCAGAGAGTTTCTCTACATGTATCAAATTCGGAAAGTTGCTAAACACACTCGAGGTAGGTGGTACACGATAATTAATTTAATTTTTAATGGTTTTTCGCCTGTTCCAGCTGGCATTTTTGCCATGGACAAAAGTATAGCAAATGTCCGCAAACTTCTTCATATGTATGGAATTCTGACCTTCCGACACCTTGCTACATTAGTGTTACACTGAAACAAAAACATTGTGCTCTGCAGGTTAGTTTGTGCGAGAGTTTGTGAAATTTACGATGTTTCCGCATGTTCGGTGATTGAGCAGACTACGAGAAGCAAAACCCCAAAATATCATAATCGTCCTTCGAATAAACACCTTTTTGGAGACAGACATCATATTATATCTTCTATAGTCCTTACCAACACTGAGCAGTGACTTAGCAACATTAGTTTTAGAGCTTGCTTTTTGACGAGAAGCCATCTTGGAGGATGATCTCCTTGCTCACAAGCTTTTCTGTAGTCTTCTATAATTAATACAGGTCCTTATAGTGAATGAAAAATGGAGTCTCTCGCGTAGCCAGATCACTATTTCAGCTAGTCTCTCGATCCATAAGGGTTATATCCGGCTATTTCCACAGGGGTTCCGTGATTTTCGTCCCCAGCCGCCCACGCGCTCGATCATGGGAATTAGTCTCGTGCCCTGACCGCTTTTTTCTTTTTGTGTGGGCACGAGACTACATGGGAATGTCTTTCGGGTCATTCCATACCAAATCAAAAAAAAAAAAATCCGTACATAATACACCTCAGTAAGTCGCAGAGTAGCTATACTATTAAAACTTCAGAATTGATGTCTGCATTATTTGTGTGGTCATGTCAAATGAATTATCAACATAAAATTTTGATACAAATTCAGATCAGCTGTTTGTTCTTCCACTAATAGCATTGTGAAGGTTAACAATGTTCTTAGCTTGTAATAACAATGGCTTGTCTATCATTCTACCTTGATAGGTAAATGCTCCCTGTTTGGAGGAGACTGTTAAACCCACAATTTAAACTAACACAATTACTTTTCCAAGTTTTTGGTGTTTGTCAAATTCCTCTATCAGTCCAGTAGCCCATGTGATCTGGTCTTGTGTGGGAGTGAAGGCTTCTTGGACCACACCCACTTGAGTAGGGTGAATCACTTGCTTCCCTAACAACCAATACAACCATATTATGTTGATACTGCTAATGCTGTCATACACTACACACACCTGTAAACCCCATCCAAGCTCCTTCTTGTGATTGTCTTTTTAGTGATGTTAAGTCTGTTTCAACATGAACAAGTTACCATAGCGACATACATACTCCCACACCTTTGAAGTCAATATGGACGAGGTCAATAGCTTGTAGTTGGTAGGCCTTCGCATGCGTCACTATTGACTGGCGAACAAACACTAGTTCACTGGCATCTTCACTGCGTACTCCACCTGAAGGATACATAGGGGTCAACAAGTCAGGTTATTATTAACATGACCATATATAGGAGAATATAATAATAAGATGGCTTCACTAATGAGGTCATGAAGTATATTTAACTGTGTGCGGGACATGGTAGATGTTGCCACTATAATGAGGAGTGGTTTTATTAAAGAGGTGAGTACAAAGTAAATTTTCACACTATAACAAAATTATCATAACACAAAATAGGATGATACACATACAAACAGCAAAGCCTTTAGCTGCTGTTTACAAGTGAAGTATTCATTAGATTGGCTTATTCATTTCATGAGGTAAGACAATGACTTGATTCCTTTCTCTCTCTAAGCCGACACACAAATATATAACCACTGAATAAACACCACATCTTAAATAGCTGCTTCATCTGTGCCCTCAAAAACAGAACGTAAACTTTAGTGCACATCACAGTGAAATGTACTTGAGCTAATAAACATGAAGTAAGTACAGTCTTCATATAATAACAATTTTTGTTTGCTACACTGAATAATTGCTGTACTAAAGAACTACTTATGCTATGAACATCACCCTTGAATGGTGGTCACCCTTAAATAGTGGTCACCCTTGAATAGTGGTCACCCTTGAATAGTAGCTACATTGACTTTTGACACAAGGCTAACCATGACATTTTAACCAAGTAGATCACAAAGTGGTTACTTTTGCTACATAAACTTAATTAACTTCTCTCTCTTCCCCACTTGCGTCATCATTTTCCTTGCTACATCAGAAATCTTTTAGTAGTATTGGTGGCGGAATTATGGTTTTGTTTGCAATTAGACCAGACTAAAATGCTGCACCTTAAATTATGTAGGATTGTGAGCCTTACATTTCAGCTAAATCAAAAATCCGCCTGCATTGCAATTTTGTGTATTATTTTTGGATGACTAACATGGCCTCCTGTATACATACACTTTCGTACTCACATTTGAGGTATATGTGCATTAAAAACCAGACACATCACATGATGTCACTCACCAATCATGGCGAGGTAGTCATCAGAGCCGAACACAATTACCTGCAGTCTTACAGCTTCACACTTGTAGATACCATGGTAACAGATGTCACGCAAGTTTAACAAGCCCATTGGACTCTCTATGATCGCAAATAGTGGGAGGGGCTGGTGCTTTGCAGATGGACGGAACTCCCCAACCATACAATCAACCTGTTTACAAAAGGTAGAAATCTTAATTATCTCATACGGCTAGAGCCTTCCATTTAGCTAATTATCAACAGAATATCAAGACACATGGTAGTGTGTCGTGTGGCCAAGAAAGCCGGCGCACCACACTGTGAGTATATTGAGAAAATAGCCTTTTCATGTGTGCATAGCTCCATGGCCCCTTCTCCAAAGCACACCATTTTTGCATTCTAGTTGTCCGCCAGATAGGGTACGCCACACAGCAAATTTGATTAAGTTTGCAACAGCCATTTGCAGATATGGGTGTTCAAAGTTTTGTTTTAATTTCTTTGTTTTTTCTTCTTATGCTGTACAGGGGCTTCCATTTTTCTTTTCGCACACTTTGCAAAAATTGCTATAAAACACAAACGTGTAACTTGATTTCCTCGATCTATGGCACAAACAAGGAGCATGTTATGCTGGATTCATGTACCAAGTTTGCTGTGAATCTGAGGAATATCCAAGGAGTTATGAGCATTTATTCATTTAAAAAAATATCAAACTTCTGTCATGGCTACAGGGTAAATCGAGTATAGGAATAACTTGAAAATTGGTGTGTAGATAGGCTGATCATCGTAGCAGTGCCTTTTGATAGTTTGAATAGAGTTACAGCGACAAAGTTATAAAGCAAAAACCAAACAAACGTAAAAACAAGGAATAGAGATACTCTAATAGAGCAGTCACCATGGGGTAAAAAAAGTGTACAAAAAATGTTGAAAAACAAAACCTTACCAAAGTTCGAACCAGGGACCTCCATACCTAACACCTGCATCCTTTACCACTGAACCACTGCTACCTTGGCTGATCACCTCACTTAATTTAATGAAATTTGTAGTTGAAATCTGCTTATAATCAAACATTTGTAATTTCATAGACCTACCAATAGAAGCACTAGATTGTTCTAGAACATTCTGTGTACGTATGTTCTGTTAGAAGTCCTCAAAAAAATGTGCACTCTATTAGAGTATTACAATAACATTATCAAAACTGAATTAAATCATGCAATGAAATACATTTATAAGTCTGTGTTCAATAATCATCATTGTATCCACATAGAAAAGAAGAAATGTGAGTAAAACAAACCTCAAAGTCAGCCATAGGCTGTTTTTTTTTTTTGTTTTTTTTTAAACAATGCAGTGTGGCTGTTTTTGTGTCTTATAATATAATCTCTGATCAATCAGCTACATGGAAAGAGTCTGGGTATACAACACTAACTGGAAGACTTGACTCCCAGGTAGTTCAACTCAGACACACAACAGTCTATAGCACAAGCAGCTGTGCTTAAATTTGATGATGCTCATGTTAAACCAAATTTCTTTTATTATTAAGTGCCATCCAATTGAGAAGGTTGAAAGTTAGGCCTCAGGGTACCCCGAGGGTTGTCTTACGAATTAGTTGTTACCACTTTAACTGCTGCATACCTCATTCATAGGTTACAAACAAGGTATCATTAGGCTTCTCTTGATGAGTTTTAACAAATAAAACATGTGGATTGTTCCACAAGCTCTTTATTCAAAGTTATGTATATTTGCTGTTCGTCTTGGCCTTCCTCACTTCTTGATGAACTCTTGATGTACAAATGTGATAGCAATAAATTCTTTTCAACCAGTAGTCAGTGGCATAGCTACCATTGAGGCAACCGAGGCAGCTGCCTTGGTAAAAAATGCTCAACAATTCAGGCTGAGCAGTCTGAGTTTTCAGTGGCAACCCTAAATTTCTATTCAAAACATTTACTACTACTAAGACAGCATTACTGTACCACACATAATAGAATCTATATAGGTGTAGTACTATAAGCAGGGTTGGAGCCCACGGTGACAAAGTCCGGCATTGGCTGGAACACTTTTCAGTTACTTGAATTTGTATCAAAAACTCGAGATACTCATCAAGATACTCAACTCGAGATACTCTATTAGAGCATTCAGTACAGATTATACGTAGCCACTGTTCTCATTACACTGCCTGGTCTAAATCATTTGCATTTATGTTAAACGTCTTTAAATTACTTTTCAAAAGTTCCAATCAGTCAACTGCATGGCACTGCATTGAGCTACTGAATTGATCACATCATGCATTAGCAGTTACAATCAAAAAATAGCTCCCACATGCCATTTCAAAGCATATATTTTCAAAATTTTCTTTGAGGGAGCATGCCTTCATACTCCTCCTAGCTTGACATGCAGCTGAATATCACATGAAAGGGATAATCTCCAACTTAAATATCACATCAGATCAGTAAAAGTATAGTGTGCATGACTATGACCTCTGTTGCAGTCCATGGATGGCCTGACCTCTAAAAATATCTCCAGAGTAAGGCCACTCCAAATAAATTTCCTGTTTCCCGTCCTGACCTGACCTCAAGCTTATTTGCATGCGAGCAGGCAGCCCATTTCCATTATTTCATTACAGCTTTTCAAGCCATTATTTGCCTGGAACAGCTATAAAAAGCTGCACTAAAGCATGTTCCTTCCTTTTCAAGTCACAAAATAACAAAAACGTGTAGTTTGTGCTGACTTGATAGCACTGCTGACACGTGAGCTGACACTGTTTCAAGATGGCTTTACTAAGCCTGTCAGTATGCAAGAATAACTGGAAAATAATGGAAGAATACGGAATATGGAATATTTAGAGCTGACAGTAACCAGATGCGGGCGGTGGACAGGAAATAGGAAGTTTATTTGGAGTGGCCTAAGTCAGCTTTTTGTGCTGAGTGAAATTAAACTAGTGTAATAATTGAAGCATGGTATACTGTAGCATTAACTAAGCTGGAGCATTATTTATGACATGTAGAAAAATGCTCAGAGTCTTCTGAAACAGTTTCTTCTATTCAACTGGTCAACCTGCAAATGCCAAACTTGAAAGTGTTGAATCAGTTGAGTCAGACCCTTTCAATTAGATCAATGTATAAACATTGCCTCGATAAAAATTTTTTTATCAGGCTACCCCACTGGTAGTGTATTACATCTAGTGATACTCCACTGATTCAGACGAGGGATCAACAAAACCAGGGACAAGATTATGAAATGTTTAAGATTTCAAGTGAGAGTTCCAAGATTTCCATAAGATTTTAATTATCATTGATTAGCCTTGATTTTACCTGCAATCTACAACCAGGCTTCTTGCAGGTCCGTCAGATTCAGACTATGAGCTTCTTGGCTCTTTAAATTAATGAGCCTTCAAGGATCACATGGTTGGTAACCCTATATTACTTGATATGGTAAAAACAGAGTGCACACTATCTGAATGCCTAACAGGACCAGCTAAGGTCCACAAAGACTAAGTTACTACACTATTTGTCATTGCTTGTTTTGTGTAAATTGGAGCCAAAGCTACTGCAAGTTGTTCATTAGGTACTAATTGTATTTTTATACCTGGTGTGTGTGCTAATCAAGGTGATAATCATGGCCCTGATATAGAAAACGGGACAAAGCAGCAAAGCCGATCCACATGTTGTCACCTGGCACTATGGATCTGTAGATAGTACATCCATGTATATTTATTCAATTCCCCGAGGGTTTTGCATAATAGTGCTCATTGAAGTCTGTACAAAATCTTGACATTCAAGCTACTCTACACCATGGGTGGATCCAGGACCTTGAGGAGGGACATGCCTAGGCCAAGATACAGGTAATAAGGGAGAAGAAAAGTGCGTTAAATTCACAAGAAATATTCAAATATCTTTATTGCACCTCAGTGGTTCAAATAGGAATAGGACATATAGATCATGATGTAAGAAATCTTATAAAATAGTAAAATCCTGGAATTGTAATGACTAGGAAGGAAGCCTCTCTACCTAAATGAAAATATAAAGCTACTTAAGCTGGTGTATAAGTACAGTTTCTCTTGTATAGTACCATATATGCACACATAGCCCTTAGAGATTTCTGCTGAACATGGAAAGGGGGCAGCGCATAACTCCTAAAATGCCCTGAGGCTGATTTCCCAAAATTTGGTCATTCACATAATGATGAATCCACCATTGAGACCAGGTGGTGACTTTTAGCAGGAACATTAAAAATAAGGAAGAGTTGTTCAATTTATCTCAGAAGACAACATGAACAGTGCGGATTTCTACCAGTAAACTATGAGTGCCATCATTTTTGGACGTTGCACATACAACCTGAACAAAGTACTACTTCTCCACATAAAACTCCCCTACCTCAGCAACATCCTCTGCAGATTGCACTTTAGGGACCATCAATGCCTCAGGCAATCCATCAGGAGATTTCTCTAGGATGACTTGCAAATCTTCCCTTGTCAAATTACTGTCAAGTCCATTCACTCTAACTGTTACTTCTGTCGCAGCAGGGATGGACAACTGTGCTAGAGTCTCAGGAATCATATACCGAGCTGTTCCCTAGCACAAAATATGAAACACTCTAATAGAACGCACACCCCAAGGATTACTTTACTTTTTGATCAACAGCTACGCCATCTTCTATATCAAACACTACAGTGTCTACACCCACTGATGGGATCTTCTCCATCTTTCTCTTATCCATTCCGGGGACGTACATCACTGCTCTTCTAGGCCTGTATCTTCCCGCTTCGTGGCTGGTTTGAGTTGAGAATCGCCTTAGACAATGCAGCGAATGCCTCCAACTGCCGTACACGCGAAACATAACTTGATACACGAAGACGTTTTAAAGTTAGGAGAAAGGTGATTCTATTGTTTTCGAAAGCCCTCGTAAATTGTGTCCTAATATGGTATCGGCTTCTCCCGCAGAACGTTGAAGTGAGGCGTAACGCTAGTATTTGTCATATTACCTGCTGCATGTGTGTAATAATACAGTAAGAGTTGACCAACTGGGCTAGGGTGGGCTAGGATTTGAATACAATTGCATTCGTGAAATAAGGCGTGACGTGACTATTATATTCGTCCTGTAGAAATGGGCAATTTATTGAGAGTATTGAATGATAAAGGAGGGTCAGTGCCGAAAGTTAACCTGTTTGTCGACTTTGAAAGTGAGTTAGCACGTACAGGAGGCGCTAGGCCGTCAATGATGCCTGTTTTGTCTGCAGAGGCGCAACCGACTGATGCGGAGAAAGCAGTGTATGAAAAGGTAGCTGCAGTGCTGGAGAGAGCACCCAGAATAATTGACGAGCTAGGCGGATATACTGGAGCTGGTGAACAAATAAGAGAGGTGAGTTTTATGCTGTTGTTCTTATTAATGCTCACCTACTTTTTAAATTGTATCATTCATTTTACGTGCTATATGTTGTGTAGTGTAACACACATAAATAATAATAATTATTGTTCTCCCAATCAGTGCAATTTTGATGTTTCAGGTAGCCTTACACTAAAGTAGTTGAGAAATCCATGTTTTGCTGTAAAGCCTAGCTCTTGCCGTATGTGCACATGCATACATGTAACAGTACATGGTATACCTGTGCCAGTGTACACCTGCCACGCAAACACAAAAGCAAATCCTTCGGGTGTTATATAAAACAGTCACGCCTACCCAGTTGAATGGGCAACTGTGTGCACTATTAAGATGCCTGAGGTCAATGCTAGCAAATCATCGTTTGCCTCTAACGTGCACACACACACACACACACACACACACACACACACACACACACACACACACACCTCAACAAATTACCATATAAGGACAACACTGTGTGACCTACTGCACTTGTAAGTGATACAGGTAGTGAATGTTACTAAGGTGATGACAGTGACATCACAACTGGTCATGTTACACAGTGTATGGTCACCTCTTAAATTGATCCAATTTCCTGTAATGAGTTTAAATTTAAGGTGCTGTCAGAAGCCACAAGGAAATGGTACTATCCTAGCTCTGTGATTTACTTCATACCTTCCAACCTCACTATGTGTAGCCTAGTAGTATTATCAGTGATGATACTATTTCAATAAGTACATCATCTAGGGAACTTTACTACATTGTGATATTGTTTTATGTTTTGCTTGATCATTATTAAACTGTAGTTCTAAATTTTACATTTATGTTTGTAGTTTTATCTCTGAAATTACATACACAGTGGGTAGTCCAGTTTCATGATGTGCTATTTATAGTACTGTTGGAATTTTTGTGCAAAATTTGGTAGTACTGAGGCTTTACTACAGTATATGTACCTGTTGTGCTTGTGCTCCATCCACCATTTGTGCTCACTGTGTGCATTTTGTATGTTTGTGATCGTTACGTGTCTTTAATTTGATGTCAACTGGGGCTTACTCTTCATCTTCTGCTTGGACCAAGCTATTTATATATAGTGTAGAGAATTCCTAGCAGATGTATTGGTAGGGTATAGCCCAGACAACATCATGTTTATAAAAAAAATGGAATAAATTTAAATGTTGCCATGTATGTAATTAAATTTAAATACAGCAGTGTGTAGTTTATTCTATCGAGTTATCAGATTATCACCAAAATATGTTATCAGTGCATCACTGTTCGTATTATCATATAGTATGATAGTACTGTATAGTAGGGGACCACAAAGGAGTAGGCGTGACTCATGAAATAATATCACTCAAAAAACAAGCCCAAACAAGCTTTCAGATCGACCCGAAACGCTTTCAACAAGTTGCTATGGAATTTTAAAAATAATTTATTTAACATTTTCTACTGACCGCCTGACTGATTGATGCCTTCAGAAAAGTATAACTCAATAACGGCTAAGGCTACGGGCTTGATTTTTTTCACTGTTCGACGTTGCTTTGGCCCTGCAGGTGCCTTTTGGCATACCACAGTACGTACAATGCATTATTCATGTACTTACCAGTGTCCTCCTTTGTGTCCCATTCATCTTGCTGACAGCGGAAAGTGTCAATTTGGCAATAGCACGTGATGGCTTCCCTTCCGCGTAATGGAAATTGTCCGTATTTGTCATAGTGGCTATTTCAATACCGGTGGTGCTTTTCAAACAGTTGTTGATTCGTACTGCTGTGTAATGGGTTGGACATAGCCGACAATGAAGCGTAATGGATACTTCACTTATCAGATGATAATTGATATAAGTAGGGGGCACGGTACCATTTCTTTCTTTCGGTATGCGTGGATTGCAGAGGTGCTTTTCGAACAGTTCTTGATTCGAAATGCTGCGTAACGGGTTGAACATAACTGACAACGAAGCATAATGGATACTTCACTTTTCAGACGATAATTGGGGCGCGCGGCGCCATTTCAGATGCGTTATGCATGGGTTCACCAGTCATAGTAATTATTTACAAAAAAAGTTAACAAACAAGTACACAAAAAATTTGGAATTTTCAACTAGAGTAGGGACCATGAGCCTGTATTCCACGGAATAACGGAATAGCAGATTACGGAATAAGCGAAAATCACATTCTAAATATTTTGTTATTGTTGGTAGCCTCTATAACGTTTTAATATACATTCCTCACCTCGTAGAGAACACAATCACGATGGCACCGATCCTCAGGGCAATCTTTAAATTGGATATGTACAAAGGTATTCACTCTAGAACAATCTAACTAAGCTAAACTACTGTTAAATACACTTCACTACACAATCGCTAGAAAACTATAAGTTCTTTGTGCTATACTTGCTCATACCAGCTGTCACACATGAGCAGCTAGCTAGCTAACTGGAATAGTTTAGGACAACAATCCACCCCCTAGGTAGCTACCCTGCATGCATGGAATAATCTGACCTTTCTTATAACTCTGTTACCATTTCCTAGAGTGTTTCAAATAAAGTCAGAGAATAATACTGCTTTCAGCTCCCAACATCAGAGCTCCAACCTCGGCTCTACCACTTCATATATATATATATATAACTCTAATAAATTCGGGCAGTTACTTGTGTGTGACAGCTGGTATGAGTAAGTATAGCACAAAGAACTTTTAGTTTTCTAGCGATTATGTAGTGAAGTGTATTTGATGGTAGTTTAGCTTAGTTAGATTGTTCTAGAGTGAATATCTTTGTACATATCCTATTTAAAGATTGCCCCGAGGATCGGTGCCATCGTGATTGTGTTCTCTACGAGGTGAGAAATGTATATTGAAACGTTATAGAGGCTATAAACAATAACAAAATATTTAGAGTGTGATTTTCGCTTATTCCGTAATTCTGCTATTCCGTTATTCCGCGGAATACAGACTCCATAGCACATTGATAATTAGTTCTGAAACAAGCTGGAGTAGTGCATGATGTTAAATCACAGATCTAACCTCTCTTAATAGATTCCCCAAATTAACTCATTCACTGCACTTGCTGAATCATATCATACTAACCTTCCAATACACAGAACTACTTCTATCTAAATACTTGGTTTTTATTAAGTTATCTCTTGTCTTACACACCGAATAACTGTTCTATACAGTTTACTTATAGTGTGATCCATTTCACAGCTGGTTTCTTTGTGATTTGCTCCCTTTTTGCTGTCCTGCATAAATAATTGTCATGTCCACCATGCCATATCTAAAGCAGTCAACTGTATTGCTCAGGGGATCATAAGGCTGGCTGTAGTGTTAGAGATTATTCCCTTTGTATGGTGAAAGGAAAAGGTTTTCAAGTGGGTGTTATGTCATAAAAATTTCCCCCCTGGGGTACCTAGTTGGTTCACTAACCATTTTCAGTAGCAAGTTACTGTAGAACTTTTACCTCGTGAAAATTTTCCTGTTAGAAATGAGCTAATGTTGCAACTTGTCAGGTATATTGTCACTAAATTGTACACACAATTCTTTGATGTGTGTGTGTGTGTGTGTGTGTGTGTGTGTGTGTGTGTGTGTGTGTGTGTGTGTGTGTGTGTGTGTGTGTGTGTGTGTGTGTGTGTGTGTGTGTGTGTGTGTGTGTGTGTGTGTGTGTGTGTGTGTGTGTGTGTGTGTGTATGTGTGTAAACATGTTATGCATTTATATTGTGTGTTGTGTATAATGCATTTACAGACACATGCTAGTGTTTCTATCGACACCTTGCAACAACAACATTGTTGTACTGTAACATGGTTCATTGTCATAAGTTGCATGCTTACTGCAATGAGCCACAGTTGTAGAAGCAAGTGGTTACTTTTTGGCATGTTACTGTGTACACGAGTAACATATTGAACCATATTACTGGGTATCAAGTATTTGGTGTTGGAATATATTTTGCACTGTACATGTTGTTATGTGTCCCAGCCATCAATTCTAAATGGCAGTCTCAGTCTTATTTAAATAGTACAGCTACAGTGCAGTAGAGGCATAAGTTGATCATGGTGTATTTGTGACAGGCAATATCCAAGCCATCTAATGAGGACACACAGGAGAAGGCATGGAATGCAGTACGACCACTAGTGTTGCAGTTGAAGACTTACTATGAGTTCTGTACTGAACTGGAGACAGCACTCACCTCAATATTGTCAGTGTTGTGTAGTGCTGATATGACAGCCATGTCCCATCTGGAGATGCATCAGGTACCTATTAGCTCTATACTGGAACCTGTTAAGGACACCTATGTAATCCAGACACTTAGTTAAGGTCTCATAGTATCTCTTAGTACATAAAACTGAGTGACTTTTAGATTGTTTGTCTGGTGAAACATTAATAATGCTGCCATTTTATGTGCAAATATCCATGAATGGTATTTTAATAAGTGACACCAGCTATAAAATTACTTTACATTTCACGGTTGAAGTGTCTTGACAGTGTTATCCTGTGAACAAGCCTGGGAATGTAGCCTGTGAATGCTTGTTCATTGAATAACTAGTCTTAATGCCTTTGCCAAGCATAATAGCTGAGTGAACACACACGCACACACACACACACAAACTGTAGGAATTGGGTCAGGTATGTATGTTTGTTCACATTAGGCACTGACGAAACAGCTAGCAGAAATTCTGGACTTTAGTTTAAAGTTTGATGATCTAAAGGTGAGTGTGAGGTAGCAATAATTCAGTAATCTTGAGTATCCCTCATTAGATGAACAACCCTTCTATCCAAAATGACTTCAGCTATTATAGAAGAACGATGAGTAGAAAAAGATTGGTGAGGTGGTGTGTAGATGTTAACGGCAATGTGTTTGCAGAATGCTATGATTTTTCATTAAAAGTTAACACATAGTACAGTGTACAGGTGGCCAGTTTCTTAGCTAGGAATCTTAAGGAATGTTTGCATTGTGTTGGGGCTGTTGGAAGAAGGTTTGTGAGGGTTCTGGGACACAAATCCCAACACAATGTTTAACACAAATGAACATGTCAGATTATAAAGCTTTCAGTTATTGTATAGAACATTAAATTAGATCATAGTCATTATGAGAATTACCTGTTGTAACTGATTGTTTGCAGGAGAGTAATGATCAACCCCGGACTACTGGGGCTGCTAGTAATTCTGTTGAAGGGGAAGTTGACATGAGAGATGATGTAGCCAATCGAATGTCACTATTCTATGCACATCCTACCCCACTACTAAATGCTCTAAGTGCAACAACCAAAAGATTTGTAGAAATGGTCAGTGTGTGTGTGTGTGTGCGCATGCATGTGTTCTGTGTACACACGTGTCTGTGTGGGGGTGTGACTTGTGCATGCAGTCTGCAAATCATATTCACTGTTTTATCTCATTCTTGTAGCATTCTGAGCTTCCTCTTGAAAACACTACAGATTGTTTAAGTATGGTGGCATGTGTATGTAGAGTGATGACAGAAAACCCGTAAGTATTTCACATTTTACATCTACCGTTTACCCTTGTCTGTCTCTTTGTGTCTGGCACAGTAATTACTATACTAGGTTTGAGAATGAAGAAACAATATATTTCTGCCTACGAGTAATGGTGAGTATAATTAGTAGTCACCTAATATTGTGGGTATTAATCTCAATGGGTACAGATTAATATTTTAATTGTTCATCATTCAGGTTGGTGTGATCATCCTGTATGACCACGTACACCCAGTAGGTGCCTTTGCCAAGAACGCTCCCATTGATGTAAGCTGCCACACAAGCACACACACTATCAATTTGTATGTGTTATTTTGATTGTTGATATAAAATCCCATGGTCAGTTGCTGCAAAATTGGCCAGTACATTGTATACAGCACATGAGGTAGCTGGTTGGAGATGACCATGTGGAACTGGGATGTTTTTTGTTTCTAGGAAGTATTGGTTGTCATGACAAACTGACCAACTAATTTTAACTCAAGCCACTAGTTCTGTTGTTTTGCTATTTTCAAGTTATGCATAGCATGAATGAATGTGTGTGCTGCATACTTTATATTGTTGTTGTACTTGTATTAGATACATAAATCAGTAAAAGTGTTGAAGGATCATTCACAGAAGACGGATGGTCTCCTTAATGCTCTTCGGTTAGCAGAAGACACAACACTACACACACTCATCAACAGACATTTTTAATTTCTACAGGTTTAACACCAAACATTTTAATGATGAGCAGACTCCAAAAGCGACAAAAACTTTACTCTCATCCTGAGGGCAGCACACCCATATAGTTCACTTGGCAAACTTATTGTTCCTTTTTTTTAAATTAAATAGTTAAGATAGAGCAGAGTTATAGTAACATGTGTATGTGTTGTCGATGTATAAAACGAAGACACGCAAAAGTATTTATATATTTTAACTAATATTTAATTACAAGATACATAATTACATTAATTATGTGTGTAACAGTTGAATGTCATTTGGATGGCCATTTTCCTTCCTTAATCAGTGCCTTCTTCTGTCGTTCTATTGTGTTCAACCGATCAACCTGTGTATACAGCAACAACCATAACATGACACCTGGTAGTAATACATAATACAATCAGTAACACACTGCTAATTTCCAAACAAAAAATTCCACAAGATTGGATGAATTATTGATCTATGTTCAAAAAATTGCTTTTGAACCTTCAATACCAACATGCACTTTTTTAATAATTATACTGACAAAAAAATTACAGTACATTTTAGCCCTCATTAAACTCTCAGTTGGTATACAATCACTTTGCAGTGACTTGTTTAATAACCTCATTATAGTGGCCACCTATAGTTAGCACATCGATAAAAAGTACTGAAACGATATTAAATCACAGTAAAACAATAAGAAGTGCTGTACTCAAGTTACCATAATGGAAATGCACAATAGGGTTATGTACCACTTCTTATTGTTTTACTGTGATTTTATATTGTGCACTATACTCAGACTTGTTTCAGTACTTTTTATCGATGTGCTATGGTCCCTACTCTAGTTGAAAACTCCAAATTTTTCTGTGTACTTGTTAACTTTTTTTTTTGTAAATAATTATTATGACTGGTGAACCCACACATACCACATCTGAATGGCGCCATGCGCCCCAGCTATATTAATTGTCATCTGAAAAGTAAAGTATCCATTACGCTTTGTTGTCAGCTATGTTCAACCTGTTACACAGCAGTACAAATCAAGAACTGTTCGAAAAGCACCTCTGCAATCAAAATAGCTTCTACAAAAAATACGGATGATTTCCATTACATGGAAGGGAAGTCATCACGTGCTGAATGGGACACAAAGGATGACACTGGTAAGTCCATGAAGAATGCATTGTACGTACTGCGGTATGCCAAAAGGCACCAGTCGGGTTGAAGCGAGTCAAACAGTGAAAAAATCAAGCTTGTAGCCTTAGCCGTTATCGAGTTACGCTTGTCTTAAGGCATCAGTTCAGTAGAAAATTTTTAAAATTCCGTAGAAACTTGTTGAAAGCGTTTCGGGTCGATCTGAAAGCTTTTTTGGGCTTAGTTTTACCTAACCAATACTGCCTCATCGTCATCAGGGAAAATTGAGGCTGTTTTTTTTTGGGTGATATCATTCCGTGGGCCACGCCTACTCCTTTGTGGTCCCTACTATACAGTTACTATCATACTGTATGATTTAATATCATGCACTACTCCAGCTTGTTTCAGTACTTTTTATCAATGTACTATGGTGCCTACTCTAGCTGAAAATGTTTCTGTGTACTTGTGAAGTATGTTTTGGCTGTTTGGGACCTTGGTCCCTACTCTAGTTGAAAATTCCAAATTTTTATCACAGTTAAATAATAAGAAGTATTATATCCCTACTGTGAAATGCACAGTAGGGATATAACACTGTTTAATATCGTGCACTACTTCCATGAAGAATGCATTGTACGTACTGCGGTATGCCAAAAGGCATGTGTTCAGCTGAAGCAATATCGAACAGTGAAAAAATCAATCCCGTAGCCTTAGCCATTATTGAGTTATATTTGTCTGACAGCATCAGTCACTCATTCAATAGAAAATTTCATTTAATATTATTATTTTTTAAATTCCGTAGCAATTTGTTGAAAATGTTTCGGGTTGATCAGAAAGCTTGTTTGGGCTTAGTTTGTGCCTTATCGTCGTCAGGGAAAAGTGAGGCTGGTTTTTGGGTGATGTTTTGTCATGGGCCATGCCTACACCTTTGTGGTCCCTACTATACGGTACTATCATACTGTATGATGACCTCATTATTATTTTTAGTCCCAAGGTCCTACTCACTGTATAATGCAACCTGCTATGACCTGGGGGTATATGCACATGCCCTGTTTGCATATTTATTGTTGAAATCACCAAATTCTACTGATTGACGAATGGCGGTATTCAACTAAAAACCGTGTAATGATAGCAAAGAGAAAAGAAAAATGTACCACATGGCAACGTTCAAATTTGACCTTAATTGGCATAAAAGATGTTTAAGAGAAGAGATATAAAATATTGAGCTAGCTATTTTAGCAGATAAATAATTTTGGATCTAGTAAAAACGAAAACAGCTAATACTTTGCCCTTGAAAATCACACACATGTAAACAATGGGATACAGTTACAATAGCATACAGTGACCACTAATGATACAGTTTGTATACAAGTTGACCAGAGACATTACAAAGGGGACAACACGCTAATCAAGGGGATAATTAGTGCACTTCTGGGAACTGACTACATACAGGGAGTTTATTAGCAGAGAGTAATAGACCATAACAACTAGTTTATCAATGGTGATCCATGGTACATATATAACCCACAGACAGATAATATACTGTGCAGAAAGAAATACAAGGCTACTGAAACTAAAACATTTCTGAGGACTGAAAGGCTGAGTGCAGTTGGTCATCATGGCAGGCAGGGAGAATGAGCCAATTCCTTTAATTGCATCCATACTCATCACCAGCCTGGTGGGTGTAAACACGGTGCAGATGGCTGAACAGAATCACAAATATCAAGTAAGGAAGAAAAGGTGCCATGAACAGTGTGCTGCCTCTTGCCTGCTGCTCTTAAGGGTGTACTGGTTCAACTTTGCACTTTAATACTTAACAGCATCCTGTGCAAGTTCCTTCTCATGTGACGGCATTGCCCTAGCAACATGGCCTGGATTATAGAAATGGAGGAGACAGCACAATGAGATACAGGACTACATTGGTGATGTCGCTGCAGAGGCACAACACACCATTACAGTGTATTAGAGAACCTGATTCACCTTGATGTCAGGAGTTCGGCAACCTCAGGTGGAGGCTATATTTTACATTTGTGTTTCATTGACACTGAGAACCCAGTTTATTGTCAAGTCAGTCCTGGAGTCTGGGTCAGTGGAGAAGAGGAAAGCTGTGGAACCACCAGGGGGTCATTGCAGCAGTAGTAATGTCAGTGAATGGTTGCTACATTGAGAGGCTTCCCGTTCATTAGGAGACTCTATACACACTTGGCCATCAAGTGGCAGTATTCAGTGTCTAATATACTGCAGTCTGTGGGCTTGGAGAAGTGGATGCGTTGATGGAGCCCCACTTTGTGTGCTCATGCAATAGGAAAACAGGACTCTCCCCAGTATAATTTTGTTGTTGTTTTTTGTCTTTAATAACTAGGTTAGATTATCCATATAGAGACAGGAGGTAGAAGGGAGGGCCACTATAATTTTAAAAAGCCAAGTTGTTTCTTGCAGATGCCACACACGCGCACACACGCACTAATCTGTTCACACAACATACACCAATTGTCTTGGAGATTTTAAACTGACCTTCTATGGACCCTAACTTGATAGTAATTTCATCACATTAGTTATTTTGAGTTGATTAATAATCAAATAATGAGCAGTGACTCTGATACCACTTGATCATTGAGTGTGTAATCCAGTTCTGAAATTCATTTCCCACCTTAATAAATTACTAATGAGGTCATGAAGTATACCTCAGTAACCTACTTGACATGGTCACTATATTAAGGTGGTCTTTAATGAGGTACACCTTAGCTATGTTTGAGACCTACTTACCACTAAACAGGTTTCACTATTAGAATTATTATATTTGTAGGCAATATTCGATGAATTTTGATGGATGCTTTAATAGGAAAATTTGTATTGATTACATTATAGAGCAATGATATAGCAACTGTAACAAAGTAATCTTGTTAGCTGGAGGGTATACACAGACACACACACCTAAACCAATTTTAATGCGATTTAGTGTTCATAACACATCACAAGACTCCTAGCTCCACTAAATAATCCACACAAGGTATAGTATTGGCATAGACACCTCTCACAATATTTTGTAGTGGTGAAGTCTGTGAAAGTGGAATAATAATCAATGGCAGTTGGTTGGAGTACCTACTCCCTCATTTGTAGAAATACAGAAATTGCTATGCATAGGCTTGAGAACTATTACCATGTGTTGCTAAAAGATAGCCTAGTTTGACCACCTCTTCTATGGATTTCTTGATATTATTGTACTGAAATGTCACTCTAGTCCTCTCATAAGGGAATTCAATGATGGAGTGACTACAACACAGGGTGTGACATTAGAGTATGTGGGGTTTGGAAGCTCTTGGTTTTTCATCATACAACATCAACAAAATTAGTCTGCTATCACAACATGCTTTATTGTATAGACAGTAACAGGATGGTTATTAAAATTTCCCATGAAATTAGCAATCAATAAAATACGAAATATCTTCCTGACACATTGATAGGAAAACTTAGCACTTCACAGAAAAAGTGTATGAATATATAGCCCTGTTATTGTGCCGGTACTCACCAACTTGGTGTGGTGTAAACACTCCATGTAGTCTTGTTGTTGTTGATGACATTGGTTCAGTTTATACTTGCCGTGCAGTTCCGCGCACCGAGCGAATTCCGCCCAAAAATTGTAACATCTTCCCTTCCCTCCCTTAGCACCACGTCCATAAACCATTGTTCAGTGGTGTGCACTATATAGAACAATCAACTAAAACTAGCTCGCACATACAAATTATAGGTAACGGTACTATCATTACGTTGTTTCTGTTCTCACAAACGTATATAGACACTAACGTCTTAATGAATCAATTTTCTTTTCAAACAACGCTACTGCGCATGCGTAGGCCCTCTTGCAGTCAGGTCGATCAGGTGGGTACGCGTCGATATTTTATCCTTCAACAACTTAGTTAATCCTTACTGTATGTGTAGGACTAGTACGCTGTAGTTGCGATAAGGTAGTTTAGTTTATTTATTTATGATTTTATTACAAGGATGGCTACGTCGAAGATACAAAAACCTTCAGGAGATGTCGACAAGTTCGAAGAAACGGTTTCCCAGGTATGCAAATAATTATACCGTGTTATGATGTTGCAGTTAAGTGGTTAATGTAGTAGTAGTTGTATAAACAATGTACACAAGGATTGTTTAACGGTGGGCATTATTTGGGTACTTCTTTTTAAGGCTTTGTTAGAAATAGAAAGTGCGAAGACAGATATCCGGACAACTCTAAGAGAATTATACATTACAGGAGCTAAGGTTAGCTTGTGTGTGCATGCTGATGTGTTGGATGTTACCATTAAAGGAAGTTGATGTGGGTGCTAAAAAAGCTATTGTTGTCTATGTTCCTGTAAGCCAAGTAAGAGGCTACCAGAAAATACAGGTAGGTTACAAGAATGTAAAGTTGACATGTTTACTGTAAGCTTCACAGGTGAATCTGGTAAGAGAGCTGGAAAAAAAGTTCAGTGGGAAAACAGTGGTGTTTTTGGGACAGGTAGTCTATCATCGTCTCAGCTGTTGTTTACACTGCACTAATGTAGAGACGCATTTTGCCTAAGCCAAAGAAGAACCAACGAACACGACAAAAGCAACTAAGGCCAAGAAGGTTGGTATACTTTATTAATATTATTGGGTTAACCATGGTGTTCACCAGTCGTACCCTTACTGCTGTCCATGATGCCATTTTGGATGACCTTGTGTTCCCAGCTGAGATTGTTGGCAAGAGGACTAGAGTAAAGTTGGATGGCACAAAGCTGATAAAAGTTCATTTAGACCGTTCACAACAAACCAACATAGAACACAAGGTATATGACATATAGACACTATGTCCCTGCTATCAACTTAATATGTTGTACAGGTTAATGTATTTGCTGGTGTGTATAAACATTTAACTGGGAAAGATGTGACTTTTGAATTTCCTGTGATGGACTGAATGCAAGATTATTGTATGTTTGCAGTTTAAACAATACAATTAAATATTGACCTCTATTAAATGTCTGGTAAATACATGCAGTTCAGTTTTGTGATGGTTTAGTTGTCAAGTCAGTCTTTGAGAACCTCTTGTAGTGGTACTTGTTAATGGCTATTAATCCGGTAAGCACATCAGCAAGGAAGCTGAACACAGCCAGGAATCCGATTGCCTGTGTTTGCACTAACATGTAAGTGACTTGTACTTATCCACTCACCACTGCAACTTCCATTTGAAGGAAATTAGCCTGTAGAAGTATTGTCAGAGGGTCGGGTTTTGCTTTGGAAATAGAAGCACTCAACGTAGGCAGAGTGGTGACCCATAGCAACAGAAAGAAACCAGCAAGTACTGCTTGCTGCAGAAAATATTTAACAATTGTGTCCTTGGCAAAGTTCAGTTAACTGACCAGTCTTGGTGGAATTGACACACCAACAAATCCCACCACCACCATAACAAGTGAGTAGAGTACAGAGATTCCAGCAACACAACACACAGCTATTGCAGGTACTGCATCTCTTAACTGTGCCTCAGAAATAGTTGATAATGAGAGACCACGAGATTCCCACGAAGTAATTAATGCCAGCACAATGATAGCAAAACTCTAATAGGGGAGAGAGTAGAATGATACAGCTTTTAGCCCATTAAGCACTTTACCAGTTGCAATAGTTTAATGACAACTTGAGGTATAGTGAACCAAGGTGCCACCCATGATGGCATTAACCGCTTCAGTATTCCTTGCTTCTTAGCTTCTGTCTTCGCTCCCACACTCGTTGCCATGTTCACTGCAGCTGTTCAGAATGAATCGGCGCGCGCATGACGTCATGCATTTTTATCTCCGCGAATTTGTATAACATCACGTTGCCGGTTACATCCTGTATAGTTGCACACATTGCGAATAAGGAATTAGTGTGGTGACGGATGGCAACCGACAGCGGTTATAAATCAATACTATGTGATGATAACAGCCAGTTTAGTCCGAGAGATAAAAACTCGCAAGGGATGAGGCGATACAGCGGCGTGCTAAGCGTTTACGGAGAGCAGCAGGTAATGCAGTCACCAGCAGCCACTGCTGCTCGTTATAGCTATAGATTTGCTCTCTGCATGTACTGTAGTTGTCTTTCAGTTACTAAAAGCTCTCTCTTTTTATCTAGTGGTTCACGATGAACGCTGTGCTATCTGCCAATGGAGAATGCGGTAAGTACTCATTTGCAGCGTAATAATAATAATATTGCAGTAACTAGCTAGCTAACATGCTGCTAGCATAGTTGTGGCGTGCAATAAATTGGGGTAACAACTTTGCTTATGTTAGTTCTCGTTTATGCAATAGGTAACACATTAGCTATATACAAGAAGACTCCTGAAAATGGACAGTGCAACTACCACGTTACGATTGACATGAACAAAGTGTGCGGAATGCTGGCTCCAGACACGGGCAAGAGCGAAGGGCTCCACATGCTAATGTTGTTCACTACTGACAAGCAATGTCACCTGGTGTCCGCGCTCAGTGAAGTGGAGAGAGACAACTGGGCCAGAGAATTAGGACAAACGATTGGAAAAGGTATTGTAATTCAAGCCTAGCTATGGGCTAGCTATTAAGAATATTTCGCGGTAAAGCGGTTAGTAGCTTGTTGTTTTATGCTCTCTGGTCAACAATGTTTTATAAACAGGTGGTTTGCCCTTTACTTCCTAATCCAGCCATATCCAGCTTGTTTACTGCCAGGCAATGGCCAAACTTTAAACCAAGTTATTATAACCTAGTTGCAAATGTAACCAAACTCGTCCAGGTGGTGTGAAGGTGTTCCTTATAAGATGGGGTAAACAGCTCAACAATGTCTGAGAACAAATATGGCCTTTTGGTAATTGTTGTTCTCTCAATCTGCTGCAATACACAGTGTTATATGACACCTAGCTGATCTAGTCTAGCCCCATACAAATCAATAGCTGCTTTACATGGGAATATCCTACAAGTACATTGTGAATTCATATGTTGTCATCGATTATGAAGATACTTTCATTCCTTTAGGGCATTCCTTTCTGGTAACTTTGCCAGCACAGAATTTGTTTGGTCAGAAAGAAGCAATCCTGTACTACAATAATGTTAACAAGAACTTGTTGATAATATCCAAGCCTGGTCATAACATTATGGAGAAGTGTTCACTGCTAGCATTGTGGAATATGTCTGAGGTGAAGAGCTTTGGTGCATCGGGATCAAAGTTGGTGATTCAAACAAAGAAATCTGCCAGCCAAGGAGCATGCCATTTGAGTTTCCAGACACTTCAGGCAAGACGAATTGTCCACTTGCTGCAGAACAAGTGTGAAGAGGGGTGTAGTTGTTGCTGCAAGCCACACCCTTTCTCTCAAATGGCCAACAACCTAACAGACAGCAGCAATGGAAGTAGCAGCGATTCAGATGATGAAATTTCCCTTGTCCATGTAGAAGTACGGAGCAAGTCATTGCAGCGGTTAGATGATATTGACTTGACACCAAAAACTAATCACAGTGGTAGAAAAACACCAGAGCCAGCTTCCTCTCACAAACTGTTGAAGAAGAAAGCTGCTACCATTGATACCAGACTGTCCAGCAGAGTAGAATATGTGGATGATGGAAAGAGCAAAGACACACTACTACAAAGTTTCTTATTTTCTCCTCAGCATATGAACAAATTTAATAGTGATAGTGGCATTTCTCCAACAAGGGTATCACAGACAATGAAACCTCAGAAGTCACTGCCTTTACTGGATAGTAAATATGAAGAAATCAAGCCAGCAGTTAGCAGTCCAGCATCAAAGCAATCTTTGTATGAAGAGATCCCAGATGACTTCAGGAAAGCTGCAATTGCCTATCGTGGCAGTTGGGGAGGAAAACAGCTATCCCAAGAGAGTGCTCCTCAAGAAACTGAAAGAACACCACATGCATTTTACAAGGAGGGATCTCTCTATGAGGCTATGAATCGTCAAGAACAGGTTTCAAATCCACAAGCATCCCAGCTAAACAGCGAGGATTCTTATGTCTGTATGCATAGTCTCAGCAATCGCAGTAGCTCACTTAGTCTGAAGCCAGTAGCTTCTGACAGCCAACTGACGACTAATCACAACTCAAGCATTCCTTTGTACATGAACACCACTAATCATCGGAACAGCAGTCCTTTAGCCTACGCTAATCTGGCAGACATGGGAAGCACTGGGAACCTGGCGTATGCTGAAATATCAGACACGATCATCCCTAATAGTCGCAGGTCTGCAGAACGTTCTTTGTCTCCAGAAACTAATAGCATCCCTTATACAGAGATTGACCACAATCTTACTGAGGCTCTTCGCAAGACATCAGCACAAAGGAGACCAGTTTGTCGAGCACAGACACTTGACACAGCTGAACACAAGAAAATGCCACACAAGAAATGGCTAGCCAAATTGACTGCAAGGAGAACATAAGATAAATCACACACACACTACACACTCGCCAATTTATTAACAGTTTTATTTCACATATATTTTTCATTATTTTTATAATACATTGAACACTAATATATTTTTAAAAACAATTAATGAATTTAAGAAAAAAACTTTGTGTTTGTGATGGTTCACTAGAGACATCAACAAGTTTGGATAGTGTGGGATGGACTGGTCTTATATTAATAATCACATGTTAACCACAGCATTTGGGGGGTCACCCACGCTTGGCTGCATCAGTAGCTAACTTGTCCGCCATTTTATTCCCCTCACAATCATCATGTCCTTTCACCAGCATCTGTTGTACCAAGAAGATGTACAATGTGAGCAAACTAAGTGTACACATTGTAACTAATAGTGTGGTTTACATAATAAAATATTTGAAGGACACACATACTAATTACTACTGATGATATTACAAGTCTTCACAGCTATCTCATTAGAGTGATCAACTGCTCACATAGCTACACTATGTAGAGCTACACTATGTAGGCTTCAACCACGCTGACATGATACAACAATTTTTGATGAAGTCACTTCTACTAAAATCAGTTGGGAACTTCAATTAGGAGGTGATCTTGAGTTCATGCAGTAGATACTAACACCAGCCTGTAGATGCCACAAGGTGGCATTTACAGGCTCCTGCTTATTAATAGCACAAGCAACACATTGTTTAGTTTACTAACTAGTGACACTTTGATATCTTTATGGCTACAAATCTCCTGCAACTCAGCAATGAGTTCTCTGTTGGGTATCTTCTTTGGTGAGGTCAGATCAGCTACAAACATGACACCATTAAGAAATATGAAATACATTCTGTGCTACATTTCTAGGGCATCTCGTTTAATGTTTGTTAGTGTAGGATATGCTAGTAGCACCAAGCCAACGCTGAACCATCAATTAACAATGAATATAACTACAGTAATCATTGCAGTATGATAAATCCCTAGCAACTATACAGTAGTAATATACTAACATTGATGAAGGTGGAGTACAAATCTAATAACACACACTGACCTAGCATACAGTCTAGCATATGGTAAGTACATTAAATAAAACAACATAATTTTCTGCCCTATGCACCTATCTCATTATAGATAAGACCATAGCGTTGTTGGTGTGATTGTGGCCCCCACACCACATTCACCACCCTACATTATAGTTATGTTGACAAGTGTTAGCCTCCACACAATATGACTTACCATTGAGGGATAGCACAGAATAGCGACTATCAGTCACAACTTGTACACTAGACATTCCTTGTTCTATGGCTGATTGGACAGCTCTTATGATGGCCTAGAACAACAAAGGGACCATATACAGACAACACATATTAGTCCCTAGTGTATGTATTAACATGGTCTGGTAGCTAGCTTGGAACATGTCACCATATGGTTATCTCAATGATGGTCAAAACAGGTGTGTATGTAATATTACCAGTAGTACTAGTACAGACATTAGGAATCACTGCAACCTACCACACATGATGTATACACCCACTAACACTACTATATATTTGCCAGCTATATTGTTACACTAACTATTAGTTCTGCCATGTTGTTGGTAGGGCGGGAGGGTAGTTTGAGTGTTTCACTGATGTTACTACAAGAGGAGGGGGAGTATTTATGATGTGACAGCATTGTCGTACTGTGACCTACTACTTGCTGTCCAATGACCAGTAGACACCTATTCCAGCCACTGCATCACTCCGACCATTACGTAAACAACTCCCATCGCAGTAAACAGTGTTAGGTTTATCAGATGACATCAACCTGTAGGAGTGTCCACTCCAATATGTGTCTGTGGTGGTCATCCCCTTCAACCTGACCAACATCCTGTCAACAAGCTGTGGATGACAGTCATGTCATACACAAACAAGGAAAACATTAAGGTACTGACAAAATTCATTACTAGTAGCATGGCATTTACAGGATAGTGTAAATATGTAATTGATCTTATATGGTTTACAATGTGTTGAGGGAGAGAAATGACTTTCATTGCTACAATCACTACATATTAGTGGTGAAATCAGTACATGTTATTGTACCAGTTCACCATGACTCCACACAATGTGAAATGTTATATTATGATAAATGACTTGTGCAAACCTTTATCTGATGCATAGCAACTGTTGTCCCCCAATAATCAGTTTATTGTATCAACTTTTCAAGGTGTATGTTGTCACATAAACTTTATAGTCCAATTTTATGATTAATTTTGGGAACCAAACACTTGATCATGTTATTATACCTAGTAGATATTATCAAGGACATTACTAACATTATGACATACAATAATGACCATGACATGTAACTAAATTTTGTCGTACAAAGCATCCATAGATAGTACAGTGTAAAATTTCAGATGTAAAAAAAAAAAAATCATACAGTGGTTTTTGAAGATGATCAAGGATGGGGAAATTTGAACAAAAAGTTTATAGTTCATTTCCATACATAGCTGTTCATTCTATAATGGCTAAATCATTATTAAAATAGCTAGATACAAAATGTACACCGCGCGTGTGTGTGTGTGTGTGCGTGTAAGGGGGGAGGGAGGATGTGAAATTGGAAACTAATGTGCATGAAAGTGCCTCTATTTGTCAAAGTACTGGCCTATGAAGACGTTTGCAGACATTTACTATATATTCTTTATGGCAAAATTGCCAGGCATGTCTGATATATTTCAATTGAAAAACTGTACCGACTGCCTTGTGTCCAGATATTTAGTTTTCTGGGTGTGATATGTGTAGAGCAAGTACAATGACATGATGCTGCCAGAAAGTTTGGTACATATAAAAATGGCCTAAACCAACCTTGTCTAGCAAATTCCCCATACATTTTGTATTGGGCATAATAAAGGCCCCATAATAATGGTGTAATAACCCATGATACATGATAGATACCTCAGATTCTGTGGAAAGAGTCTGCACCAGTCTCTTTCCGGGAATGGCAATGTAGTTCTGCAGGTTAGTTTGAAAAACTTATTCACATGGGTCTGCACCAGTAATTGTCATTTTTCCATCAGTATCCTGTATTGCCATGTTTACTGCCCGAGGCTTATTACAATCACAACCAAACTTGGTCATGTGCTAGGAAAGGGTCAGTTTGCTATGGTGCTTAGCAACAAGACACGTGACTCACCGGAGCTGGCCTCCTATAGTTCTTATATATGCATCCCGTTACAAGGACAACACGAGTAGCCGCCATAAATCCTTCCTCAACCTACAGGACGTACGGCTGACGCCTTCCACTACATTCGCCGATCGCTATCTAACAACTCCCCTCCCGTTAATCTCCGTTTCTACTACCGTAAACTAGATTAATGTTGATGGTGAAAAATAAAACAGCTGCTTATTACAAATTGAAAATTTTATCAGATATACATTAATCATCGTTAACATTAGCATCATCATCATTGTTATTATCATTATCATTAACTGAAGGCTCTTCCAACAGGCCTGCATCACGACGAGCAATGTTCACAGTGTCCATGAGACTCTTGGCATTCCTGGCCAGGGAATGACTAGCTCCAAGCATCTGCTTGACATATTCATCGATGACATTTGTGTGGAAGAACTTAAGAGCTTGCTGCATTGCATCTATCAGCCTCTTCATGTCGGCGGATACCACTTTGTATGCCATGAGAATCTGTGACGGACACATGATGGATAATGACTGACAAGTAAAGTCTCTCATTACCAGACTGTTGGATGGTCCCTTGTCATTTAATTGACATTTCTACAGTGAAATGTCTCTTAACAAACTCTTTAAGGACATAACCACATAATAAGGGAGTCCCAACAGGTTTTGTACACTTCACCTGAAACCAAAGAGGACAACCTTCAGCAAAATCCCATTGGTCCCAAAGTGTCCATCCGCCATAGAAAGGTTCCACTGCATAGTGAAGTAGTCCCCAAGTTAGTTAGGGGTCCCAAGATAAGCCCAGTAGGTGTCATAATTGTGCACTACAATGTTTACCTCTGAGAGTCCACACAAATGATTCATCGAGTTACATGCCTTGTACAATTAATGTACTTGACATTACCAACCATAAAATGTAGTGACATTTACGAACTACTAATAATCACGTATGTAACATGGTCATCCTGATTGGCCAGTCACTTGAGTTTATTTGTCTAACATCTCTCTTTTCTCTTCACAATAATCATACTTCTCTCAAAGCAGCTAGTTATGATGTAAGCATGAAGTGTGTAGGACATTTACCACATGAATATTGTTCACATAAGGTGATCACAGGCTGGATTATTCAATAACAACAGCAGATGTCATAATCACCATACATCAAAGTCCTGAGCTACCCACATCAGAAAAGCTCAACACCTTGCCAACCCAAAGACCAGACAACAGCTGGCAGGCCCTGAATGGAATAGTGGCAGTTATTAAAGTGTATTAAAAAGTTTTTATAAACTTTAACTAAACTGAGTGCTTATTTTGGAAAATTAACAAGGTTTAAAGTGTGAAGCAATTAATTTTGACAACAAGCACACTTGACTGTAGTTACCACACAAGGCTAGAGTGTACTTCATGGCTGGCTTCTCTCCCACGTCCAAGTTACTGAGGTGATTGTATTTGAAACAACTTTACTAATTTACCATTCATTGGACAATAACTGATATACAGTAAAATCTCTTTGACTGGTATCACACATAAATAAAATACTTGCAGCAATGTGTTAAATACCGTATAGTCGAGGGATGAAACTTAAAACCATAAAACTGTGTTAAAATACAATTTTTAAATCTAGAAAACAGTTTTGGTAAGGTAATAGCTATGTGTAAACCTAAAACATTTCACGACTATATTTTTTCACAAAGCTATCATTACTCACAAAATTCACAAAGATTCCATCTCTTGAAAATTTCCGGCTGTACGGCAACTCAGAATGTATATAAATTATTAATGTTTATATAAGCTAATAAGGAAATTTGTCCAAAAGCAATAAGTTCACATATCATCAATGATTTGTTTACTTGCAGCATCCATTGAATATACAGTATGTAGCAACATACATTAGTAGTCTTGCATGAACACCAATCAATTGTGCAGAATATGTAGGCTGTTAATAGGCACACTATTACTCAGTGAAGGAATGATCACTCTCGACAGAAGGGAAGTACATCACTTACTTCATTGTGTGATGGTGCCGGTAGTTGTGGTAATATCTCATCAATCTTTGACAACAGTGAGCGTAAGTGCATGCCAATCTCCTGAACAGTTAGGAGAGAAACAAACAACATTAACAGACCTGTCTATGACTCCAAGACAACTAGACTACATTAAGATGTTCTAAGAGGATATTCTCATTAACAATAACTAGTTAGTGGACATGTTAGCATATGTTTTTCAGTGATATAATGCAATGTGAGTGTGTAGTCTTAATTACTTCCTACCTTTACAAATTCACAGTATTGCTCAGCTGTAGCACCTTTGAATCTTTCCTTCAGCTGTAGTACAGCCTGGACTAGGCTCATTGTTAACTGAAGTAGTACATCATCACGAGGCACCACTGGTGGCTGGGCATAACAAAGAACACAAGCCATCACATCCAACTCCCAGCCCTTTACAAGTGACAACCATACCACACCCCTGTCACCTTTGGGTGCCAACAGGCCTGAAGAAGGTAATATACACAACAGCTACAGTGCTACAAATAGCCATCTTCCAATGCACTTTGGGATCTGGACTGTATTAGGAAAGAATAGTACAAAAAGTCCTATACTACAGCCCTAAAGTCAAATTTTCTAAATTTTGTTTTTTTGCATTTTGACAACACCAACTACACCTTCATACCAATTAAACGTTCAGTGGAGCGGTACACATCAAGATACACAATTCAGTAGAAAACTGAAGGGAAGTAGCAACTGACGTACCAGCCAGGGTTTCCAAAAAGTTTTATATGAAGAGGTGTTATCCCAAAAGATATGGATGAGCTACAAACTATTGAGGGAATAATATCTTCCCTTATTAACTTATCAATGAACAAAAGGCAAAGAAGCTTCTAATTAATATCTCTATTACAGCGGAACCACATAAAGTGAAAACCTTGGACACCTTGATTAGCGTATGTACACATTTAGACCCCTGAAATCAGGATACCTACCCAGAATAGATGCAGACCACTGACACAAAAATCAATAAGGAAGGTACTTCTTAATCAGTCTGAGGGGTGGGGTTTCAGCAGATTATCATTAACCATATCAACCATTATGATGATGAGATAATTTGTGATCAACAGCTTCACAACTGCTAAAGGTGACAAGTCTCATCAAGTGGTGAGATGGTCAACCCTTACAAGGTAACTTATCATATCACTACCAAACAAGGTGATTTGTTATACTTGTTTACTGTAAAATAACCAACCCTCAAAACTAGTAAAGTTTGGCCCTTCCTTGCTTGTGCTACTTCTACAGTTTGACATTGTCTGCCCACCTTTAATAGAGTGGTGACATTGCCTCCCCACCCTCTGACAAAAAAAATGGTGACATACTCACCTCCACCTGTGGTGATTCGTCTTCCCTAGGACCAGTGGGTGGTGGTGTTTCAATGGTGGGAGGCAGGGGTGACGATGAATCACTATACCTCACCGTCACGGGAAGCTCACTACCGGACACTTGTTGTCTCATCTCACTGTTGCCAATCTGTTGTCTGATAGCTTCAATCTCATCATCCACAACAGAAGAGTATAGTCCCTCACTGGTCTCATCTGCTGCCACTGTGCTGTAATAACTGACCGGTCGAGAGTCAGGTGATTCTGATGATGGTGGTATTTGGTTAACAAGGGGTGAGGGAGGATGGTCCTCCACAGTATATGGAGTTTCATTTGATGGTGTAGGAGGTAATGGTGAGAAACGTCTGTCACTAATCACAATGTTTTCATTATTAGCTTGCTCTTGTGCTGGTGGAGATGGCAACGGACGAGATTCTAATGCTGACTTTGACACAGTGGGTGGCTGACGCTCCCGGTAAGGCTTTGGAGGGCCGATGGATGGGACCATGATGTTTCTCTTCTTTAATCGTTCACTGCTTGACTTCGTAAGTTCTTCAGGAGCTGAAAATGTATTTCAAAATATCAATTGATCACCTTTAAAGTTGACTTACAAAACACTTTAATTTTCTGGGGTTTGGGAGGGGGAATTGAATCATGCATCTGAAGATTTAAATTGTATGTTAATAGCACAGACTTGTGTATAATGACTCACATTTGGTTTGGGGAGTTCCGTTGAATTTCTTTGAGCCTGTCAATAAAATGACGCAGAAAAGGTAACCAATTCAAAACTACACATAACATTATTATACAACACTAGATCACACCAAAACTACCTGTTGTCCTCAAGACACGTCATCAATAACAGTTTATGTATTGTCAAATTATAAACTTATTTTTTCACTTACATGAATTTGCAGTATGGTTTCTTCTTCGCCTCTAGACTGTTACAGAGCACATTGATACAGTCACTAGTAGTAATACTGTCTTACCTGTCTCTTTATACTGGGTGGTTCTGACTGGTCTTTTAGTGATCTCGAGTCACCATCCATTTGATCTTGGGGTAGGGACCTTCTCGGACGTTCTGTGGCAGCAGCTGCCTCTACAATATTCCTACATCAATAACAGTGCAAGATTAAACATACAATAACACTCCGATAGATCATGTGACTGATCAGGACTCAAGTTTGGCCTCAAAAATGTCTTATTTTTTGGAGACACATAAAATTCTATTCTCCTGAAATTAGGACACTTGATATTAAGGACACCTTGATAATCATGGTAATTAGGCACCACGTACACACATTTTAACACTACACACTACACACAACACAACACACTCTAATCTATTGTAGATATCATGGAAGGTAGGCCTTAAGGCTGGGTCATAGTTCCAACAGTCAATCAATAAGTGGTAGAGTGTTAGCGGACACTCGTCAGGTAATTTCAAACGCTCGCCCATCTCAATCCGACCAATGACATCATTGTTCTTGACTCCTTGGAATGGCTTCACACCTCTCATCAGAATCTCCCATACACACACTCCTAATATTATAAACCACATTGTAACACCAGTCACTTGTTAGTGTATGCCTAATGGAGTACATACATGGTATACACCATGATAGGACTAACATCACAGTAGTGAGTATGGAAGCACATGATGTACATGGTATAGTTACATCAGAAAAGTATTAAAACTACACAACTTAAACATTTTTCATTGAATCAACAAAATTTCAAACATGCACGCACACACCATCTGTATAGGACCATATGTGGCAAGATATAGAACTAACACACACACACACACACACACACACACCACATGTCATGTACACCAGACCAGTTCGACGTTTTATAGATTGTTACTTAAATAATTAAATTAGTAAGACTTTATAACCATAGAAACATGGAGGTAGCTTCTAAAGTCTTGTTTGAAGCCAATTGCAGTGGTCAATAACAATAGACAGTACCTGTTTGTATTGCTCAGCACTACATACACAGCACTACATACACAGCATACGTTATTGTGGCTACTAGCTCATGTGACCACTGCTGGTGTGGCTGATGATGTCACACATTGAGATTATTCTCACAACTATAAACAGGAAGTGAATGTGAACTCAGTGACACCTGATTGGCTACATGACACATGTCATGTTACTTTGATCTGAGAAGCTGACTACAATGATCGCTACTAAAATTCATCATTACCAAATTCATCATTACCTATAGCAGAATTATTTGCAGTACAAAAATTGTACCCTCCAGGTACAGAACTATATACTGTGTATTGCCTAGCCTGTACACTTGTTTGTATACTACACAGATGAGGGTGTGACCACTGCATGTGTTTACCACATGTCATGATGTATCAGTTCTTGTTGTGAAACTTGATCCTAATTACTTAACCTATTCAGAGCAAATGGATCTTTATAGATCTAGTTAACAATTGTTAGAGGAAAAAGAAATATAGTTCCATATTGGATAGAGCGTTGATGTCAGTGGGTGGGCTGAAAATGTTAGCAAACCTTACTACAGGTCTGGGTGAAAACTGTGTAAGCATTATTCGTATGTCATCAAAAACTACCGTTGAACTGTAGTCATACATAACAAATTTTTGGCTCCAGCTACAATCCTTAGATAAATGCATACCCCTCCCCCCAAAAAATCACATGTAGTACAAAAGCTCTCCTAAAGCTGTACGCAAAACATTTTATTTGTCTGATAATTGATATAATATTGATACACAGTGCTCAAGGTGAAACACACAGACGTACAGACTTACCAAACATCCAAACATCACTGGCAGAAGTGAACTTGCGGAAGTTGATACTTTCAGGAGCCATCCATTTGATAGGTAGCTTACCCTTTGAAGCTGCATAATAACACCAAATATATCCAATCAGAATGCAGACATTTAGCCACACCCACATACCGACATAATATTCATTTTCTTCCAGCCACCGAGATAGTCCAAAGTCAGCTAACTTGACAGAATCTGGTGTTGTCACTAACACGTTTCTAGCGGCTATGTCTCTGAAATAAGTGAAGCCTGCTAAACAACTGGTTGTCACACCTCCTAATGGAAGCCTTACCTATGCACAAACTTCTTTGTCTCCAGGTAACACATGGCAGCACCGAGTTGTTTAGAGTAGATCAACAGTTGTTGTCGAGCTATCTGTCGTCCTGATGATATCAAGTAACTTCTCAGCTATAACCATGACAACACGACAATCACAATATAATGAGGAGAAATGGTGGAAGCTAATAAACTACATCACTGTTGAAGCCCCAATAATATATCCCATACAGTTAGCTAGAAATTTTTTTGTGGGCTCACTACAGTAGGTCAACATGTACAATATGTTAAAATGTATAACATAAAGTTTCCAATTATTGTTTAATTTCATGCACATTAAGCAGTATTACTTAAGTGACACAAAAACAGCAAAGAAGTTTGTCCCTTTTCAAGCAGCACACATTCACACAGTGTGGTCTAGTGTGTGGTATCACAGCTGTGTTTAGTACGGGTATGGATGATATAATATTTGTGGTATATGAATGGATAATGAAACACTGATAAGCTGAGTCTCTACAGTCTCTCCCACACATATGATAGTAGCACACATGGACTATTACCCAGAGAGGAAATTGTTCACTGTCACGCATTTGAACTTTCAGTTCCCTAATACAGACCAATCATCTTCCTAATAATTTTGTTATTGTTTTCTACAGGACATAACAACATTTAACTGACGGTCATGACAAAACCTCCAATCTGTGGTATGTTGGGCATTAGGGAACCTCGCCTCTACAAGTCATTGATTATGTGTAACATGATGGTAGTGTGATGATGAGAAAGCTGCTTCTTCTTCACAATATTTTAAGGTATCACATTTATTGGCGTCACATCTACTGGCAACTGTGTTACACACGTTGGCTGTACTTACTGAACACATAAGGAAGTAAAATCTAACAGATGGCAGTAAGTAGCCACTGTTTGGATAAGACAGGTGTGGATGTGTTTCGGCCAGCAGAGTCCCACAAAAATTTGGAGTTTGGTACATAATTTGTACAGGTTTACACTTATTCCCACAATCAAATGTGTTGCAGGGACTGCAGTGAGCCCCACCCACTCACCTCTCCAAGAGGAGCTAGTTCCATGATGATGCAGATCGAAGGTTCCTCCATCACAACTCCCAACAACTTGATGATGTGGGGATGATTAAACCGACGCATCGTCGCTGGAAGGAACATAAATGATACAGTGTAACCCCTCTAAATTAGGGACACTACTGCAGAGAATAATCTCCATATAAGGACAAAGACTTGGTCCAACATGTCTGGCCCTATGTACTATAAAAGAGGATCCTTTCTTATTGCAGCAAAATAGGACAAACTTCTGAAAGCAACTTCTCACTGCAGACTCAGTTGATAGCTATAGTAAAAACCTCATTAACAGAGACACCTTCCGGACTAAAATGTTGTGCATTAGGAGGTCATAAGATGGTCATTAATGTAAAACAAATTGTCCAGACCTTTACCCACATTACAAAACAATTAACATACAATAATGTGTTCTCTTAGCGTTGTGTGTTTGTTGACAAGAAGTTTAACTGGTGACTGTTGCATACTACTTCACCACACAACAGTTGACTAATTTAAAAATGTCATCCACAAAAATAATGTACACTCACTACATTATGATGGTAGTTCCCTGTACACTCACTACATTATGATGGTTCAAATGACATAGTTTGCAGCTAGCTCTGGGACTTACACCTTTGTATTACATAAACAACCAACATTAGCAAGATCATAAAACTGCTACAAGGTGTAAAGATGATAGCAATATTTGTCTAGAATGAAAACATATCACTGATACACAACCTCTTCCTTGATAGAGATGAGTGCACATCTCACATAATTTAGCAGTGTAAATGTCATCAGCTAAGACTATGGCAGTTTTCCGGTGAATGTCATTTGTGTGTCTTATCATGAAGGCCTTCCTATATGACATGTCTGCAGTCAATAAGACTTAGCAATTACATTTAAAACTGTTTCCACTAAATCATTCCCATCATGTTACTGGCCTCTCACCGTCTCACCATGTTCTTGAAATAAGCTGTCATTACTGTGTCGTGTTGTGTGTGATGGTGTGTAACTGGTTATTACAGGTGCATACCTTACAAGCACAACGCACACATTTAGTTGCCAGACAGATAAATTATCCAGAAAGGAGGTGTACTTCTCCATACAAAATATTGCCACTTCTGAAAGCTTCTAAATAAGTACACGCACTAATAGTCCATTAACAATGGCCACCATGATAAACAAGTCACTGGAATAGACACCTATCTAGTTTATCCTCAACATGGTCATGTAAACGTGTCACGGATTGCTTTGAAGATAAGTTGCTAGCTTTGATGGTGGCTTCATGCTCACAATTAATTGTAGGCTAAGTTAAAACTATTTTTAACTTGTAGGCACACCTGCTTCTTGTAAGAACTTGTGTCTCTGATCCTCAGTAGAGTCAGGTTTGCATGTCTTGATAGCGACTGGTTGTTCACCGTGCTGCAAGGACACAAAGGTGTGGGGCTAAAGTGTGGCATTACTGCACCAAATACTGACCTTATCTGTGTTCAGGATTCCTCGGAACACGTCTCCAAATTGTCCTTCTCCGATACTCTCCCCAAATCGTATGCTGCTGGGATCGCATAGCCATTGTTGATCTGTAAAAGAAATAGTTGAGTTAGTTTAGTGTGCATGCATGCGTGTGTCGTGTGTGTACGTATAATTAATCAATAATACCATTTTGTGCTTCGCTGACTTCAGCATAGTCATCAGATTCTGCAGATAGGAACACAAAGTGTGACACACACTCCCCAGGGGTAGGGACAAACTCACCATATGTTGAGAAATGACTTAAAGCTGAAGCCTTTGATAAGATTGTGCCAGATCTACTGAGGGTATTGTTTGGGGTAGCTTGAGGTGTGGCCGTGTCCTTGGTGTTCAGTTGTTCTA
This sequence comes from Dysidea avara, assembly GCF_963678975.1. Taxonomy (NCBI): domain Eukaryota; kingdom Metazoa; phylum Porifera; class Demospongiae; order Dictyoceratida; family Dysideidae; genus Dysidea; species Dysidea avara. The sequence continues at coordinate 17,784,022 of NC_089284.1, read as the reverse complement.
GAAACAACAATTCGATTGGGTACAACACATAACCCATGGCAACAGTCGTACCGATTTGTTTGATGCGTGAATGGGGGTTAGATGTATATACTCTACAGTAGGCATCAATTAGAGTTGCTATATGTATAGCAGTGATAGATTGTGCTGTCCGAATTATGATTGGCTGTAATTGCAACATACATACATTAATTCCTCCATCACATTACAGAGAGGATCACATGTCAACGAAAACAAGGGATAGTTCACCTCCATGTCTGGTACAGTTATGTCGATAGTGACTCGTCCACGAGAAACTAGCTCGATATCAAACGAGATCTCCTTCACTTCTTGGAAAGACAAAAGAGGATACTCCTGTAATGAGAACACATAAGAATGCATGCAATTTGTGTGTGTGTGTGTGTGTGTGTGTGTGTGTGTGTGTGTGTGTGTGTGTGTGTGTGTGTGTGTGTGTGTGTGTGTGTGTGTGTGTGTGTGTGTGTGTGTGTGTGTGTGTGTAGTGAACACACCTCAACATTCTCAGGTGCTAACTGGACATCGATGTTGGGACCAATTTTAATGAGTGACGTTAAAGGTGCACCGTCCTGTAACAAAGAACAATACACACAAGAACTTCCATTACCCATTGGACATACCTCGATGGCACACTGCTGAAATGTCTCAACATCAAATGCCAGTAATCGAGTGACCAGGGTAAAAAACTGGAATATGCATCCTTCCACTGTGAGATTCTCATACTTCTGGAAATAACTTAGTACTGCTTTGCGTAGTGGTTTAGGCTGGGTAGGAAATGGCATGCAGACAAAAATGATAAACACGCTCTCACACACAAACCTACAAATGGTGTGTGTACTAATATTAGAGCACACAAACTATAAAACAAATTAACAAATGATCAAAACACACTTATCCTCTTTCCATCAGAGAATACAATGTGCATATAAGGCATAACTCAGGTGAGCTGATGCTGAACTTTGTATGCATACTGTATTATAACAATTTCTCATCAAAATAGATAGAAACCAATTATCCCCCCAGTCACACCAGCACACTATGTTCTCAGGCTCAGCTAAACACACACACACACACATGCACGCACAACATACACACGCACACACACACACAAGTGCACAACACACACACATACTACACACAACACACACACGCATGCACACAACACACGCACGCACACACACCTGTGACAGATGGTGTAGGAAGTTATACTGTAGTTTATGTACTTAGCAACATCTGCACCTTCCCTACACGGCTACAACCTAACAGAAATATGAGCTAAAAATTTTCACTGTGGAAATGCTAGTTAGCAGCAAATCACTGAAAAACACTTGACTTCCTTCTTAGAAGTGTATGGCTAGTCATAATAAGGTGTAGTATTGTATTTCTAAGAGAGCACATGACAACATTTTGCTATTGTGGTACTGTATAATATAGTACATGATTGGTAAGTGTCTGGATTATGTAGTGTCCTCAAGTGTCCACATTAACAGGTTCCAGTGTAATATGGACATCTTGTAGTGTTATAGTGTCCTGATTATCAAGGTGTCCTGATTATCAAGGTGTCCTGATTATCAAGGTGACCTGATTATCAAGGTGTTCTGGTTATCAAGGTGTCCTGATTATCAAGGTGACCTGATTATCAAGGTGTTCTGGTTATCAAGGTGTCCTGATTATCAAGGTGACCTGATTATCAAGGTGTCCTGGTTATCAAGGTGTCCTGGTTATCAAGGTGACCTGATTATCAAGGTGACCTGATTATCAAGGTGTCCTGGTTATCAAGGTGTCCTGATTAACAAGGTGTCCTGATTATCAAGGTGTCCTGATTATCAAGGTGTCCCGACTATCAAAGTGTCCTGATTTTCCAGGTCAATTTATGGATTAATTTGGTACAACCATCGAACTATGGTTTAAAAATCCCCAGCCACAACACACTAAAGATGGCTTTGGCACTACAAACTCTTCAACAAGTCCCGTACTATATAATGCTTATACGGTACACAGCCAAAATATTATTACAAACAAGTGAAGTGATACCTTTTGAATACAGAAAACTAAAACCCTCACTAATCTATTCAGATAATAATAATATACAATTAGCATTAATTAACACATATTTATTCCCCTCTTTCAGCAATGTTATACTCTTAAACACATTCCTAGTACAATATGGTCAGTGTGTTAACTGAGTAGTAAGGTTGTATGCACTTGTTGTACCAATAGGTAAGCCATACAACATGGAGATGACACTCAATACTTTATAAGGCTGGTAAACAAACCACATGGTGCAGTGGAACCTATTAATGTGGATACCTACGTAATCCAGACACTTAAGGTCCCAGGGTAGCAGCAGCTCTCTCCAACTATGATTTACTTTTACAAGGAACACCAGCTTTTTCAACCATCCTCTTGAAAATTTTTATGCAACATTTACAGTAAATTACAACTTGATATTTGTAATTAAGTGTCTTCAAATCAGATGTGTTTATTACCCAATTACTAGTCACACCCACACAACCCACTACATTAGTTGCAATTTGTCCTACGCGTGTATAGGATGAATGTATGCATGACTATGTCTATTGTCATAGTAGTGGTAACTGCTGTACAGCGACACGGTAACGCTAGTGAGAAAGGTCTCCAACAGTTGTGGAAGTGCTCCAATAAACTATTTGGCTGGTATACTACTTGCCACTACTTGATTATAACATGAGACAACTATTCTGTACATGATGTTATTTCATGATCTAGTGATCACTTTTCATTTCTGACAGGTTATGACAATACAGGCTTCTTGTTAATATCATACAGCACTAATAGTGACCCAAGCCATCCACAAACATACAATAATACCTTAAAACTTTGTAATAAAGACTTCTTGAAGAATCTTGACAGACCGATGTCTCTCCTGTAAGTACAGCAATTATGACATACAACATCATTTATACAGGCTTACTCTAAGATCTTAAAATTCTCCGGTTTGGTGAGAGCTATCTGAGGCAAGTCCTTGTAGAAACGTCTGAAATACAACAAACACAAAATACATCCAATGACCAGCCTGAGCACACACATACAACATACATACAAAGACTTATAGGGCCCAAGTATTAATCATCTACAATATTCATTATACATCAAACAAATACTTTGAATCTGTTATACATCACTACGACAGTTGTCAGATAAAGTGGAACAGGTACAATATTACACATGTTTTTGCATGACTACATCACTAACATGTAAATTCCAGAGACATTTCTGCACATTAGAATATTTGGAGTGTCAGTAGAATATTTGTTTGAGCTATTGTACACAGAGGGGCTTAGTACTGTATATGACTAGTATACCAGAGGGATACACTGACTTGAAATACTGGCTAATTTCTCTTGAAACAGCAGCACTAAGTTAACTACAAATATGAAAGTACTACTCAATAACACATAAAGTGATTTCCATCCTATGATACGTTATTAATGTGACAAGTGTGTCATCACCAAAAGCAGCTGTCTCATGACTCTTCCACAGGAAGATCTAACCAAGAAATTCTTATCAAATTCATAGTATCCTAACAGATATCACTATTACCTGTTCCATCATATCACAAATGATGTCATATGACACACACGTATGCGCACGCACGCACACGCACAGAGGTAAGCATAGTGGTACACAAATCCATAGTCATGAAGAACAAGGATTCAATGACAACACTGTTTCTAGCTCCCAAAATGAAGAGTACATCATTGCTTACCTTAGCTCCAGACAGCCCAACTTAATGGCGGTCTCACTGTCGCACTCAATGTCATCATTGTTAAGGTATTCATGTAATACCTACAGGATGTATGTGAACATGAAATTGCCATAGTAACAATGATATGATCAAAGAGCTCACCTGCTCATAGAGATACTTGAAGGCTACAGGATCTTGTGTGTATAACATCTGAGGGGTCTTGGGAAGTACCCTCATCTTCAGTACACACCTAATAAGGAAGAGAGAGTTGTTGAATGATCAGAGGACTGGATGTGTTAATTAATATGATGTGGGGAAGAGTTGAGTGTGTGTGTGTGTGTGTAGTGTGTGTGTAGTGTGTGTGTGTAGTGTGTGTGTGTAGTGTGTGTGTGTAGTGTGTAGTGTGTGTGTAGTGTGTGTGTGTGTGTGGTGTGTGTGTGTGTGTGTGTGTGTGTGTGTGTGTGTGTGTGTGTGTGTGTGTGTGTGTATAGTACAGTTAAACCTGCCCTTTTACATGAGTAAAATTTCTGAACTTGTGTCTACAGTATATTAGGCAGGCCACTTTGTGCCAAATGACATATTTTGATTTTTTAAACTTTCCTTGGTGTTTAAATATGGAAGCTCTTATTTTAGGAGAGAAGCTACACTTGTAATGTTTGGTTCACTGCAATAAACAGCACAACAGCCACGCCCCTTAATTATCTAGCTGCACTTGTAGCAATTGAGTTTGCAACAGGAAACACACCACACCCTTCATGATACAACTGCACTTCTATTTATTTTACTGCAGACATGGGGACTACACCTCTTAACTTTAATAAAGCAGTCACTCTAATACAACAGCCATGTATATATAATGTTCTAAAACCGGGGGGTGGGCACAGGAGTTATTTTTTCTGAAAAATCACCCTTCCAAAATTCAATTTGGTAACACTTTTGACTGATGCACTTACTAAATCCTGGAAAGTAGAAGGCTATGTATGTCTGTGAGTATGTGTTACTCTAATAGCACATTCAGCCTGGTAGAGCATTCAGCAAGTACAATCAGATACATAACTGTTTGCAGATATTTCACAATCAAATAGACACACTTACAGACATGTACAATGAAGTTCCTTTCTCTTTCTTTACGTGTGGAAAAGAAATTTAATATTATGAAGCATTTTTCTTTATAAAGGAAAATTTTTGGGACTTGTGGATGGGCTGCTGTCTGCGAGAATTCCCCTCCTTGAAATAGATTCTGTTAATCCAGGCATTTTAAAGGTTGCACCTTTTCACAACTTTTTTTGCTTTAGTAATCAACCATGGATTGCAGTTTGTTACTAGAGGATTCTATAGATTGTACACAAAGCAGAACAAAAGTGGCATAAGCCACAATGGTATCAGTTGTTAACCATAAAAATAGTAGGGAATACACTTATAGGCCAGTAGGCCTAGGAGAGAAATGACACCCTGAAGGTTTGACTCAATCCACATGTGTGCCAGTCTTTGGTTATAGTCAGATGTACAGTACCCGAGATATTGTAAAGTGCAAAGACTGTGTACTAGTTAATAGAGCTGTGCACCGGCAAAATTTTAATCACCAGTTTATTACACCCAGTCACTGAATTACAGTGACTAGTATGATCAGCACTCAAAAGCTACTCAAACGTTAATGTGTATTTGAGTGGAATAATTGGGAGCCAATTATCGGTCATTTAGTATTTATCACCGGTTATTGAAGCCTTGGAAATCTTCTATTGATTAATCGGTTATTCGGTGAAAGTTAACAGCACTAACAGTTAAGTCGTTACTATGTCCTGTGTGATGTGTACCAACTGAACAACACATCCGACACACAACACAGACACACACACACAGAGTGCATGTAGTCCACTCACTTCCATTCATTGGGTGGATGTCTACTGGTATATCCACTGATGATCTCTGCAATACTAGCCCCAGGCATTAACCAGTAAGCCTCGTTACTGAATAAGTGTTGTAGCTGGAGATCAAACAGTCTCGGAGCAACTTCCATGTTGGCCCCTATCCTGCTCATCATGATGTGGACTATTTGCTGTGGAATAATAGTAAAGTATTTAATTGTGGGTTTGAGTTATCAGTAATGTCCAGGGGACCTTGTAAAGTGTGTACTAGACCTGCTGTATTGCATGGGGGCAGAAAAAATCTGGATACTGTGTCTGTAAAAAAAAAGTAGATTTACTTAAATGCTATGGATTTCAGCCATACAAATATGGAAAATGGCTAAAGCCAACTGTTAATTCTAGTATCATGTGATACATGTAGTACAAGACACCATGTGTCATGGACACTGTCCACAAAAATCCTCCAACAAAGTGTACTTTTTCCCATAAATTGATTTCATTGTACTTGTACATTTGCATGTGTGTTTCTCAGCCAGGGAAGTGTAGCTACATTATACACAACTGAAATTGCACTGTGACTTTACAGCAGCAAAACCCAAAAAATAGCCCACACTTAATTGTAAGTACCACACATAGCAGGATATTAGAGCATATGAAACTTACTCACAAAATTTCTAAAATTAAAATCTTTTAAACTTTTTGGACCCCAAATGCCACTACAATGGCTTTGGTTCTTAAAAACGAACTTAATTTTTTTTGCTATAAAGCTTAAGAAAATGGCTGTTAACTTTGGGTCAATAAAGACACGCACATAAATGCAACTTGACAAACAGCAGAGTGAAAACAAAGTGACATGTAATGGTGGCATCACTTTGGCATATGCTTTTCATATCCTTTGTTACACTAACCTACATGAACTGGGAGAAACTTACATAGAGCTGGACCCTTGCTAGTGAGCCTGTAATAAATTGGAATTATTTTTTTTGGTTGGAGCATGTGTTACTATTAGTGACCTTTATGATACCAGTTTTATCTCAGTACCAAGTTACTCACAAATAAAAGTCAGTATAATATTTTTTTATGACCAACTACAAAATCTGCTATATGGTACCAACATTGCCCATCCCTAGTATACCCTGTGAGGCATAAAATTCTTGTCATCAAACATCGCACATGTCAAACAAGCAAAGCAGTTGATCCATGCAATAATAACGTGTTGTAAAAATATCATACACAAAAATAGTGAGGTCTTCAAAGGTCCTCAGCATTTGCCTACAAGATTACAAGCTCATCAAATATTTGAGGTTGTATTTATAAGCCTTCTGTTGGCACACATTAGCCCAAGGTATCCATGCATTCCTCAGCAAATTTTGTGGCCAGAGAAATTATGTCAGAAAATTGTTTAAATCACCACAGCTCATTCCATAACAAACTACCAACACAAGGTGTGAACTAATTACCTACTAAACCACACACACATGTTCAAGGCATGGGGAAGAAGTAAAATGGTGGGATGGAGGAGTTACAGACTGGTGGGCATGTACCAACATTCCACAAGTACTTGAAGACAATGGAATGAAACTTCCAACTGACATATCTGTTACCATTGACTACCACTTGGTGACCTTATTAGGATACAATTGTAATGGGAGTGCCATACTATGCATGTAAGGTTTCTCTTCTGATTGCTTAAGTAATGGAAATGTGACACGTGTGGGAATTTGGAAGACGCAGTTAAGGACTGCACAGTGCTCTGTGAAGCTTGTTTGCATATCATACACAGAAGTTCAGGTGTCACATGACTAGTTGGCAAAAGGAGTGCGTGGATTTGAATACTGGCAGAAAACAATGGCCAGTACAACAATTTCCTTTACTGATCACAGCCAAGCAGTTATTTGGGCTAACTATCATACTAGAATTTCTTTATAGTGGTAGCGTCATTGTGGCTGTGGAGTGTGTGAGTTTGTACGAAACTTTGGAGCACATATAACACCAAATTAGGTCAAACCAGTCACCAATTAAACACACAATAAACACATGTCCACATAACAGCAGCCTCAAGTTGGACCACACTACACACACCTGTTTAGCTATGCCAGTCCTGCATACACACACAACACTCTTGTGTCATACCTACATGGTACATGGAGTAATGAATGATTAATTAACCTATTAAGACTCCTAAGGAATAGCACGCCTTCTGTACACTTACATTCCACTATACACAAACTAAATATCCACCTCAGTATGTGTGTGTGTGTGCAGGGTGGACATTTCACTATGAGCTAACAACCTCAATATTCACCCCACTGTGGTATCATGGGGTACTCATGGACACTTTTAACACATTCACAAGATCTACAGCTGCTGTGGCTACATACAGACCTTGCACTTCACATAATACACTTAATACAACACTGATTTAGCGGACTGGTTGATAACAGGGCTGGTTTAGTTGTGCCCCAAGTTAACTATGCGAAATATCCACTCACCGAACTATCAGCGCCTTCTTCGAACCGTACCGTCCTAGCGTCCCCATTGACCAGATGTATTCTAATTATATCAGTACCCAGGTCAGCCATCGCTGTGCTGTCTATCTCTCGAGTTCTCCCTCCGCAACTCAGTCACGTGGGACTGTTTATTATTCTAATTAAAGCGCATGGTATCGATGGATAAGCTAATAAATGGTAAACGATTATTAACCTCATAGCGTATTCAGTATTGTCTGTGTATATTATATAGTAAGATGTTTAGTATTCCTATTAACTGGTGCTAATGAAGACAAGCTGGTGTTGGAAGCTGCTGAGGTAATACAATGTGGAGAAGTGTCCAGCTGTCACCTTGTGCGGTGTTGTTTAGTTGCTAAAGGAACATTCTGGTAGGGGGAAACCCCGGGTACTTAAATATTCGGAGTTGGGATCGTCATGGCAACGACAGAAGAATGATAAGGTTTATGTACTGGGGACATTTTCAGGGGAAGCATTCACAACATTATCTGGTAACTGTCGGTAAGATACATTGTTGTCATCACAAGCCGTAGGTAATGTGTGGTGTGTTCAGGTTGATTGGTCCACTGGTTGTCATTGGTTACCTGCAGAAGGGATGGGTCAGTAGTTATGTGATCTAGTGTGAACATTATTGACTGTTGTCATGCCAACAGGAGCCGAAAACATTGTCAGTGGAGCATCCTGTGTTCTCATTGGCTATGAGTGGACTAGTGGTGTGTCATACTGCCGTAGGCAAGGAGAAACGAGTGAGTAATGTAGTTTGTGTAGCCAGACACTGACACTCATCAATGGGAAAAGTTACATGGCCATGATTGGCACTCTATTGTGTATACAGGAGTAACTGGACCTTGAATTTTATGATGTTGATCATATTGCTTCAGTGTATACTGAAACATGTTGCTAGCTGACTGGTGGAAAAGTTTTGCAATTAGCTATCACTGTGTTCACGAAATTCGTGAAACTTTTTTACACGTGCATCTACAGTAGTAACCTATGGAGAAGACGCTCTTGATTTTTAAACTTGTGAAGAGTACGTAGGCCTAGGGTCTGGGTACTAGTGCACATTTGTTATAAATATTTGGACTGATGTACTCATTAATTGGTGACTTAAGCTGTAGACCTACTGCTATGCGTGTGTGGCAATACTACTGTGTAGAGCTGTGTAATGGGTGGATAAAATCAGTGAATTGGCTGTAGAGCTGAGCGATAGTTGTGATCTATCGATTGTCGTGATAGTGAGTAACAATCGTGATATGATAGTCTACAATCGTACTATCGCGATATACTAAACACATCTGTGCTTAGTCAAAAAGCATGGATAACAGAAGCAAACATGATAGTATTGAAGTTGAGGAAACTGTGCAAGTCTAGTTGATCAAAGACTACAATTGCAATATGTACCAATCAAGTGTTAAAACAGCAGATATGTGGTATGTAACTAGACAGATGCTAAAGCATGTGGGGGCGAGCCTGAGCTATGTTTTATTTAATGTTTGATTGCATATCATAGTAGCTTGAGTTGAGTAAATTTAGCAATATATTAGTGATCTCATAATTACATTGGTGAAATAGCTAATGGGCATACAAAAATTAATGATTTTGTTAATACATCAAATATCAAATATGCCAGTTTTCAACTGAAGGTAAACCGTGCATTTTGCGTGCATGCTTAATATGTAGCTATATGAAATTAAGAACGTGCTAATCAAAAGATTGCAGGGTCGATGCTCAGGCTGGGTTCTGTACTGTTGTTTCCTTGAGCAAGAAACTTTACTTCCATTGCTCACAGCCACCCAGCATTCGGACCTGTGTGGACAGCTTTGATTGTGGCAACAGGTTGACCACATGCATGCAGTTTATTGATGTTCTACTCTACTACAGCTTCAACTGTTGGGAAAAGATGAAGGGCATTATTAAAGCTAGATAAATCAGAAACGTGAGCAGGTGTTCTTGTCAAGTGTCTCCAGTCACTCTCAGTTACTTCTCAGTTACTTCACAATTCCTTAGCCACATTATTAATAAGTTTAGAGTCTTTTATCATTCTTTTTAGCCAATCATGTGATTTTTATTTTGTTTTCAAGTTTGGCAAAGCACTAACCCACCGCATCCATGAAACATAAGATTAATTTGTCATGGCCTTAGTGATAAACCTTGTATCTCTTTCATCTCGTGATTTTTGGGCTCTTTCTCTATCACGTTCTCTTCTTCTCCTTAATCTCTCACCTCTTTCCATGTGTGTGCAGGTGCTACTGTGCACGTGGGGTAGCTCTGGGACCACTACCAAGTGTGGGGACTTTCCGATTTGTATAGGAAATTTTTGTGCACGCGATGTACGTACCATTTCAACTACCAAGTGTGGGGCTTTCCGGTTTCTGTTGGGAAATTTTCGTGCACGCGACATATGTACCATTCAACTACCAAGTGTGGGGCTTTCCGGTTTCTTTTGGGAATTTTCGTGCACGCGACGTACGTACCATTTCAACTACCAAGTGTGGGGCATTCCGTTTTCTTTTGAGAATTTTCATTTCAACTACCAAGTGTGGGGCTTTCTGGTTTATCCTGGGAATTTTCGTGCACATGACGCACATACCATTTCAACTACCAAGGTGTGGGGCTTTCCGGATTCTTTAGGGAATTTTTGTGCACGCGACGTATGTACCATGGCCACTTGACAATACTGGGGCTTGCTCAGGCTCGCCCCAAATAAGATTATTTTAAGTGTATTTTAAGCCTCAACCCAAATCACATCATAATCATAATCATAACTGCTAGTTCAATCGTGATACTATCGTTATTGTGATATAAAAGTTACTATCAATCGTGATAGTGATAGTTGTACCATCACTCAGCTCTATTATTGACTTGACGATAACAAACAAGAAAACTATAGTGGATGATAGGGCTATGAACTCTTGGTGGAACCTGTTAATGTGGACACTTGTACATAATCCAGACACTTAGTTAAGGTCCCTAAGTATCCCTTAGTACATAAACTGAACCTGGAAAATCAGGACACCTTGATAATCAGGATACTATTGGTTGGTTCCAAGGTGTCCATGTTACACTAATGCTTTGCCTATTTCCAACATAACAAGGTTTGTACAATACAAAGTTATGCTAGTAAAGGATGAGTCAGTACACCACATAAGGGTGTAGTGTTAATTACACTTTGGCTACTTATGGACTTGTTATGATGTAGTGACCCAACAAAACCTTGTTATATCTATTGTAACTTGTTACACACTCTTGTACTGTGTGATTAAGTGGTGAACACTTTAACATGTGTTCTAAAATTAGTAATTGTGGTCTGAAATGACTATGTAAGGTCTCAATCAGTTACTAATGCTGTTATTATGGAATAAAATTAATGTTATGAGGCTAGAGGAATAATTGTTAGCCATGACAGAAACAGAATAAAAATAAATTAAAAACTGGAATTTGACAATTGTAATGAAAATTTGCAACCTGCAAACTTTAATTCATGTCATCTGACAGTAGTCACCAATGTGTTTACTCTATTAGAGTAGTTAGTGTTAACAATGTTGTTGTTATATGATTCATACAGGAGGACCTCTCCAGTCTCGTATCATTGATGGGGGGCACTCCTTATGCTGATCTCACTAGGGTGACCACCCATTTGGTGGCCGGACAAGTCGGTACTACCAAGTATCATGTGAGCCCTTTGTGTACTGTAGACTAAGTGGTTGATGCTTTGTTGTAATTACAAGTTCCAGGTTAAATTTCTGGTTATAATTCTGTTGTTGTTGGGACAGGATTTAAATGATCATCTTGCTCACAATAAAATTAGTTATCCACACACATTGTGGTGATATGCTCTCCAGTGCATGTAAATTAATTAAATCCTAAGGCTTGTTGTCCATCATAGAATCTACGCTTGCTTGTGACTTCAATTTTTTTGCAATACAGTATGACATGTTGTGCTATAGTAGAGTGACCTGACCTCCCTCATTACAATGACCTTACAGGTAGCCTACAAGCTGGGTAAGCCAGTCTTATTACCCAGTTGGGTGGATTCGTGTTTCAACAAGTGTTTATCCTCTTCTGACATCTTCCATGCTAGTGAACAGGTCAGCAGCTGTATAGTGTGTGTACTGCATGTGTAATGATGTGTGTGAGGTCGAGGGTTTTGTAAATTGAAATTTGATTTTCAAATTGTTCTGTTGGAAGACTGAAATTCTCTACTTTTGAAAGAGTAGCCTTTTTGTGAAGTTGTTCAATATTGCTTGTTTTTGGTAATGTTACTGAGAAAAACACTCATGTCTTGCAAATTCTATAATAGCACTGTTTTAAGGGTAGATTTTAGTTAATTTGCAAAATATTTCAACCTCATACATTAGACCTGCTGTACTGTTTGTACATGTATGTGACAAAGCAAAAAAAGTTTTGCACATTCCACAATTTTGTCTTGAATTGCAAATGTTTTTCTGCAAGGTTATAGGTGTAAAAATAGCAGTTCATCATGGAACTTCTGCATTTTATCCTATGGTACCCTCACAGGTAATTGAGGAACACAAGTGTAAGCCGCTACAAGGACTACACATTTGCGTCACTAACATTGAGGAGGCTACAAGACACAAGATCAGTCGTCAGACACATGATAATGGTGGTACTTATTGTGGGGAACTGAAGAAGGATAGTTGTACACATCTGATTGTGGGCTCCGGTAAAACTGCTGGAAGTGTCAAGTACAAGTTTGCTAAACAATGGGGTATCCACTGTGTGACCTTACAGGTGGGTTTGTCACTGCAACACACAGGGGGTAGGGGGAACTCTTTGAGTTTTGGGACTTACTTGGCATGGTCACTATAATGAGGTGGTTTTATTACAGTGGTTTACAGACAGTGTGGAGTGTGGTTATTGTTTGGAGGAGAATAACTATGCTGTTGTTGAGGGAGGAAAGTCTTCTTCCACTCCAAATGATGCTTACCAGTCAGACTGGTCTGACATGCTTGACCAGTTTACTGTTCCAACTGACATTAGTGCTTGTTTACTTGATGGCTGTAAGGTAGGTCATATAGCATGTGTGCTGCTGTTTGATTGGCTGCTTTTGGTGTAGGTGTGTTTGAGTGGCTTCACCAGCTCTCATTCTGATAAACTGAAAAGAATAATTAACTGTGGGGGCGGGACTAGGTATATACTTCAGATGTTCTGCTGTATTTCATTGTATTTCCATAATTGTCATAATTCCAGGTACAATCACCTGTGTGATGATGTCACTCACATCATAGTGGGTGTTGTCAAGGGCAACTCAGACATTGCTCTACTACAACAATCTCATCTCAGGTGATCCCTGTGTGTGATTTAACAGTGGATCATGTGATCTTGACACAGGCCACATGTGGTGGGACCTGATTGGCTAGTAGATAGTTGTAAACAAGGACAACGAGCCAATGAGGACCAGTATCAGTTGATGGACTGGAGCAAGAAGTAGGTGCACCTAATTAGAAGCACAGTTGCTTATTATGTAAATATAATGTTAGACTGTAAGGGAGATAGTTCTTTACTTTATATTAGGGCTAGTATAGAGATCATTTAGAAGCTTGATCACTTCACAAAATACTCTAATAAAACATACACTTGTGTTTAATATATTTACACAATTTTCTACAGGAAAGGTGAGAGGTTGATCACCGCATCTGTGCCCCACCCACCCCTGCAGAATGGGAGCAACAAGCCACACCCACAACACAAACATGGTATGAATCAGGACCAAGTACATTAGATAGTAAACTATGAGTATCCCAAGAAGTATATAGTTAATGAATTGATTTATACAATTGTTATACTATACCCTGTCAGTTTTTTCCATATTTGGTTAACTTTTGATAGATACATTTAGTTCTACCATCCCTTCCAGGTGGCATATTTGCAGAACAAGTGTTTGTGGTTAGTGATGAAGTTGGTCATAGCCTGAGGCCATTGATCCATCAGATGGTCGAGTCTGGGGGAGGGGCATTAACAGCAGTGGGTATGGCTTCCACCAGTGCATCCATTGGTCACACCATCTACCCACTACTATCCAAAGAACCAGTAGATAATGATACTATAGTAACTGTGTGCTGGCTGGTGAGCATTATATTGGAATTTGAAATGTGTGTTTGCATAATAGTACAGTAGTACCTTTTATTATCTGTATGTGTCTGTGTGCTAGTTCAATCACAAGAGTATTCAGATAAGTAATTTGTGTAGCCATTATATATAATAAAAGCTTGTTCAATAATATTACTCTAATAGAGTGTACACTTGTAACCATTGATTTTGATAAATTCTCTGTTGTATTGTAGGATTGTTGTATGGAGGCAGGCCAGGTACTTGATAAGTCTTCCTTTGAGCTGTTTCACCCACTGGTTGCCAGGAAGGGTCTCCTTAGCAACTTTGTCTTCACAGTATCCCAATACAATGGCCTGGAGAAGTTGTACATCTCAAGAGTACTGGAGCAACTTGGAGCAGTGTAAGCTATGCCCACATGTCACACCCACTGCTTTGGTTCACTTGAACCGCAAAAATAAAAAAGCAGCAGCAGCAGTAGTAGTGTTATCAAAGTGGGTAACACTTTGTAGTGTGTTTTAATGTTTGCATGAAGATTTCTCTATGGAATATTTTTAGAAGTCTCATAACTCACTAGCTTGTTCTTGTTTTTATTTTTCACAGCACTAAACATTTGAGCAGGTGTCCTGTGTTAATGTGGACACTTGAGGACCCAGACACTTAGTTAGGTCCCTTAGTACATACAGGGCATCTTGATAATCAGGACATGGTTCGTACCAAGGTATACAGGTTCTATTTTAATATCTATTATACATGTGCAGCAGAGTCAATTATTACTGCCTGACACAGGCCATTTGTCAGGCAAATATCATGCATGGCCGGCCATAATGGAACCTGCCTGACAAAATGTCAGATCAAAATAGAAGGAAGTTAGAGAGTTTTATAGTGAAGCATTGTCAATCAATGAGACAACAATGATCGTATTATTATAGGTTGAGTCACTCTATTCTATCAATGTACATGTATCATAAGTAGCACATCAATGCTTTAGGTTGCCTGACATTTTCACTGGGATTTGAAAAAAATTATAATTGTCTCTGTGCAGTGCAGTAATTGCTGATGTATTTCTAATTACAGGGTCCAAGATCAATTATGTTGTCAAAGGATTGATGGTTATTTAGCTACTACACACTTGTTGCTACGGTTACCAGAGGGTCCCAAATATGACATGGCACAACAGAAGGGTGTGGCCTGTGTCACCTGCAGGTGTGTCCCTATTTCCATAGTATCATCTCATTGTCATGGTAACTTAGGTGGCTGGTGGGCAGCTGTAAAGCTGGCAAGTTGCTCCCAATTGATGCCCACCTGTTTAGTAACAAACAAGATGCCGACCATAACAACAGTTGTCATCCAGACTTTGATGTGCAGGTGTGTATCATTATGTGGTGTGTTCTGTAGTGTGAAGATTAGCCGAACAATATGTAATGGGGGGTTATGACAGTATAGTGGTTTACCTGGTCACCGCACCAAAATGCTGCGGGAACGTTCCTATCTTGGCCAGGTTTCACTTGAGATTGGTGGAGCAGAGAGGGATTTGAGCCGAGTAGAATACTGAACACCTTGTGTCGTACCCACAATCGAATGTATATAGTACATGTTCTGAGCATAATGCAAAATAATACATACAGTCAGTTACAGTTTAGCCACCACGACATTCTCCAGGGGGGAAGCAAGGATTCTGCTTGAATTGCTCAGCTGCTCTTCTTGCTGAAGCTTATTTCAGATGAGATCCCCCACCTTCTGAGTCTATTGGATCAGTAGTGGCCTGTACTATTGGTTGCTCTGGTTGCCCCTAGGTTCCTGGGGAGGGCTGTCTGCTTTGGTCTTCTACTCCAGCAGTAAACTCCAGAGGGTAGAGCCTGGTGATAGGCCTGTTGGTCATCCCATTGATGATTCTGATTGTTGCAGCCCGTGTCAGGCCATCTCTTCCAATGATGAGGTCTTCTATTACAGCCATCTTCCATGATGTATGGATAACATCATCATGAGCAAGTTCTACTTCACCCTTCCTCACTGGTTGGATGTTATCACCAGATGCCTTATGGTGCTCTCTCCTAATGTGGGATCAGTAAGTTCATCAATGTCCACCATCTCATGAGGGAAGCAAGTAATTCTTCGTCCATGCAGCAAGTGAGCAGGTGTTAATGGCTCAGGATCTCCCATCATCAGACAGATGTCAGAGGACAGTCATTCAAAATAGCCTCAATCTCCACAACAATAGTTTCTAAGGTTTGGAGAGATACATGACGTCTTCCGAGGACCTTCTTAATAGTAGTCTTTGTGAGCCTAACCAGCCTCTCCCGAAACCCGCCAAACCAAGGGGCTCCTCTTCTTCCCAACTCCTCCTTTACTCCATCAGTGAATGTAGTTCCTCATCTGCCGACATGTATGTGGGCCCATTGTCAGATATCATAATTGTCGGCAGTGACCTCCGCCCAGCAAACTTTCAAAAAGCTAAGAGGAAGGTTTCAGCTGTTAGATCCTGTGCAATTTCTAAATGTACTGCACGGGTGGTAGCACAAGTGAAAAGGCACAAGTATACGTTCACTTCCTGTTCAGCTTGTTTTACATACAGTGCTCCTGTGAAATCTACCCCTGTTTAAGTGAAGGGATGAACATCTTGTGTCCGCAAATAAGGTAATGGAGGTGGGTCTGGTACTGAATATGGCTTTCCTATCACTCTTAAACAGGTAACACAGTGACGTAGAATTGATCTGATATACTGGCGTGCAGCCGGGATCCAATAGGTCTGATGTAGGACTGTCAAGAGTTGCACTAGTGCCAGAGTGGTGCAGTGTTACATGTACGTCAAGGATGATCAGATGAGAAAACAGGTGTCTAGAAGGTAAGAGGTATGGGAACTTAGTTATCTCGCTCACTGGGGGCATTGTGGATACGTCCACCACAGCGTAGGAGTTCTTATTCATCCAGAAATAATTTAAGCTGTCGAACAAGTAGTGCCTGGGGTGTCCCATCTCTGATGTTTGATCACAAGCTTTAGATTAGCTATCTCCTTCTTGTACACATCGTGTTATACATCTTTCACCCACCTGAACCTCATTCTGGTGAACTCTGTTGCAATGATTGGTCCATAATGTCACTGGTCTGGTTGAGCTCAAACATTGCCTACGAAACGAAACACATAAGCAGTCACACGTAATAGCTTACGAAGAGTACTGTAGCGATTGAGAAATGTAGACCAACTGTAGGTGTGTAGGACTCAGCTGGAATTGCCACTGCTGCTGCAACAAGAAGTGGTGGTAGATTTGCTGATCAAGGGAAGGCCATCTGTCAGGTGTGGTAAGCCATGCTGGTCCATTCTGCCACAATGCTGATGAAATCAGTGTCTCTGTGGTGATTCCCCTGGTGAGCAAGTCTGCTGAATTCTCAAGGGTAGGGCAATATCTCCACTCGGCTGTTGGCAATTGTGATTGCATCTCAGTTATGCAGTGGCAAACAAATGCTGGAAGCTGCTTGTGACTGTTTACCCAGTGTAGCACAATCTGGCTATCTGACCAAACAAAGATGGAAGGATCTTGGAGAGGAATAGCATTCATCACAAAGTGTGTGTCAAGCGTGTCGCAACTAAAGCTGCCATGAGTTCCAAGCGTGGTAGGGTCAGCTGTTTCAAAGGAGCTACACGGGATTTCGCCACAATGAAAGACACTTCATTTCCCTGAGTAAGGAAGACCACAGCACCATAAGCCTTAAGACTGGCATCAGCAAAGAAGTGTAGCACTGGTTGAATGACAGATGTAGAAAAGTAACATCTACTGACAGAGACTCCTGTAACTGCCCTTAAATCAGAGGCAATGCTTATCCACTCTTTACATATCGTCTCATCTAAAGGCTCATCCCAAGCAACTTTACGCATCCACAACTGCTGCATGAGTATCTTAGCTCTAATAACTACAGGAGCAGCAAACCCCAAGGGATCAAAGACTTTTGACAGATCTTGCAACACTTCTCTTTTAGTCACAAGATGGTCATGTGTCAAAATAGTGGGTTTGGCTGTCAGGGAGTGCTTACCTGTTGTGAGGTTCCATTGGAAGGAGGCCTAGTACATTTACAGACTGACTGTCATCACTGACATTATCTTGAGTGGCAATCGTCTTCAACTCAGCACTATTAGATGGCCAACTACATAAATTCATGTTAGCACTGGACGTTATAGATCGTGTTTCTCTGTAGTAGCTCAAGACTGCTTCTGTTGCACCACCAGTTATGACATTGTCTACATACTGGTTGGATGTCATGTCATGGGATACGGGTGTGTTGTGCTGCTGAAGATGGTACTGTAAAATGGCATTGAGCATGAAGGGTGAGCTTGTTGCTCCAAAGGGAATGACCTTGAATCAGTAAACTGAGAACCTGCTGGATATACCAGTAGGGTCAGTCAGCCAGAGTGTAGTCCCTATCGTCTGGGTGTAGGCAGACATGTAAAAATGCCTTCTTAATATTGGTGGAAATTCTGAAGGGATGACTCCTGAAACGGACATGTATAGTGCATAGATCACTGAACCAATCAACAGACAATCATTAAGAGATGGATACCCAGAAGACTGTCGACAGCTGCAATCAAAAACAATACATATGGGGGTCGTTGGTGAGTCTTTCTCGACTACGTGGTGTGGAATATAGTGAACATTTGTTTGGTCATCAGTTGGTTCCACACGCTCAATAAATTCTCTAGCCTCTTGTTCATTAATGATGTTGTATACCAGCAGTAAGGTTGGTGTCTTGGCCAACCATTTAAACATTTGACGTATTCTGTGTTCAGCCACAAGGCTAGGATGGTTCGGTCACCATGGAAACCTGGCAACATAAGCCCCATCTGGCTCTCTAGTGACACATGAAGAAAGGTAGTGTTGCAGCATGTCTTCTTCAGCACTGACATCACTTACTGATACCCCTACAGAGTACAGACTCTAGATTCCAAAAACGTTTGAGGTCAAATTCACAATGTTGAGTGATAGCGAGCGTCACGGTACTGGTACCTTGATGCTGAGTTGTACTGGTCCTGAGAAAAGGTAACCTAGTTTAGATGCCACTGCAGTTGGTCCTCCTCCTACTCCTCTCACAACATGATCTCCTACAATGTCCCAATAGTAACTAGCAGTGAAATTTGAAACTCTCTTTCAGCTGTAAAGGGATGGGATAATTGATGGCCCTGGAGGTGTGGTAAGCTGGTAACACTGTAACTAATGGTGTTCTGTAGTGGTATTGCTATGAATGATACAATTAGAACTGATAGCTGTACTGCTCCTCTACTCTTGGTGAGTAGGCTAATAGTTACAATGTCAAGTAACTGGTTTGTCGGGTGGGTGGCACACAAATGATGAAATATTGATAGCCTCTTGACCACTTGGCTGCAATGCTAGTGTTCTAGCAAGGTCTTGTGTGACAAATGAGCGTTGAGAGCCCTCATCAAGTAGCACGTAGGCTTCAGCATTCCTTCTGCCATAAGAAACTGTAGCTATAGTGGTCTTAAGTAGACAAACACTCTTCTGTTGAGGAGGAAGAGTCACTGACAATGAAGGAGTGTTGGCTTGACTTGCGACTGGAGGAGTAATCGGCTGTAGGGACACGGGTTGTAGAGAGACTGGTCTTGAAGTTGCACTTCCTTGCTCAGTTTCTTGTGTAATGTTTGTTACTGTAGTAGGTTGGTGATTGGTGGTTGCTGACCACGAGCTTGTGTGATGTCGCCGTCGGCAGTGGTGGTATCTGTGTTTCGAATTACATGAGGACACCTTATGGTACCCCAAACTGTTAAAACAGAACCTTTCTTGGTGTACGATGTCAGAGCGCTGTTTAGGGTCCTTGATAGTTTCGCATAGTGAAGCCGAATGGGGTCCCTTGCAAAATGGACACTGCATTTTCCCCTTATGTGTGCTTGTAGGCTTGCTTGTTCCAGAATAAAAGGAGGCTGTAGGGGGTGAAGTGTGGGTGTCTGTCTCCAATCTCTAGGATGTATAGCTCATTACGAACGCTGGTACGTAGTTCACTGATAGACCACTCTCTCTTACTATGGGACCTGGCCAAGTTCTGCTTGATCTTCCCTGGAAGCTTGCCTAAGATTATGGGAACCAATAAGCTACCATAGGTATCTTCCGTCTTCCCTAAAGCTGTTAGACTGCGGATATGGCTTACAGTGGCATCGTAGAAATCACGTATACTGGAAGGTGAGTTGGTCAGGCCAGGAAGATCAATTAATGCCTGCATGTGGGCACCTATTTGCTGGTGGGGTTGGCCAAATTGGTCTTTCAACGGCTGAATGGAGTCAGCATAACTGGCATTGGTTAGCTGAAACCCAGCTATGACCCTTGATGCTTCTCCCCAAAGCTGAGCACGTAGATAACTCAGTTTCTGCACTCTTGTCAGGGATCTGTTAGAGTCCACTGCGGCTTGGAAGCAATCCCGAAAGGGCTACCAGTTGAGGGGATTGCCTGCAAATTATGGAAAGTCCAGCTTGGGGAGGTGGGTGATACTCTCACGTGGGTTGTCAACATGGTGCTCTACGTTGAGTGTGGGTGATGTAGTATGGCTGGGTACAGTTGTCACTTCTGTCGAAGCTGTGAGGTTTAGGCAGCTTATTATCTTTGCCTTTGCTGTTGATATACCAAAGGTTGTTTCTTCAGCTTGTAATACCTCAGCCTCTATTTCATCATCATCATCACCTTCAGTAGCTTCAAGAATTTTTGTATCTAACACTGTGATAAGATCTTGCTTGTGTTGGAGTTGCTCGTGTATGTCTCTCAGAACAGCCACATTATCATTACTGAGGGTTTCCGTACTAGTTAATAGTTCTTCAGCAGACTGCAGCAGGTTCTTTAGGTGTGCTTTGTACCCTCGCCTTGAGCAATGCACTCGATTGAGCTCACATCTTCTTCTGGTTCACAGCACCAAATGTAATGGGGGGTTATGACGGTATAGTGGTTTACCTGGTCACAGCACTGAAATACTGCAGGAACATTCCTATCTTGCCCAGGTTCCACTCGGGATATGCAGAGTAGAGAGGGATTCAAACCGCATAGAATACTGAACACCTCGTGTCATACCCACAAGTATATAGTAAATGTGCTGTACAGACATACGCATAACAATAAATAGCAAGATGATACATACAGTCAGTTACAGTTTAGCCACACAATAAGAGCTATAGGTAACTCTGTAGATATTTTGCATTTGCGTTTATAACTTACAATCAATAAAACCAATTGTAATTTGCAATGAATTGTAGCTACAAGCAACATGTGTTTATGTAGTTTGTGAATACCAAATTTTGTGAGTGATTCAATGTAGCCATTAGGAAGATGTGGCACAAAATATCCGGCAGTGTAAAAGAACACATATGGGGGAAATTTGATAAATGGGCTTCACCCAAAGCTCGTGCTGATTGACCAAATTTATAATAAGGATTGATCTTCCTGAAGCATTGTACATGTCAATGTGTTACTAGTGACCAGACCACACTACATGTTGACATGTCATTTTGTTTAGTGAAATGGAATTCCACTACAAAAATACTTCACACACACACACACACACACACACACACACACACACACACACACATACACACACACACACACACACACACACACACACACACACACACACACACACACACACACACACACCACATGGTGCAATTTAATTTGAACTGAATTGGCTTATTGGTGTAGGACTGTGTACATAAAACTACACACTGTATAGCCATAAGATGGTAGTTGAGTGCCATTCTTTGATACCTACCCCCTCTTCACAGCCGGCACTAAGGCTACTTAACAAAGAGGAACCTGCTCTGCCAACTAACAGTCAACTGGGTACTCAGGTGAGCTCCATTGTGTGTGTGTGTGTGTGTGTGTGTGTGTGTGTTAAGCAAAAGTTAATTATCAAACAGAACAACTTTCATCACTTTGCAGTCTTATTGTGGCTTTGCCAGACAAACGTCAAATGTTTTTAAGTACTATCCTAATATAACTTATAATTATGTGACCACTTTAAACAATTGATTGTTATTCTGTTTGCAACAAAAGTAACAGTCTAGTATCTGAAGTGTGGCCACTCTAATAGAGCAGTCAGTGTCCTGTTGATCACTCAACACATATCTATGTTCAATACAGAGTATTTGTAAGAGAGATTTAATGGTGTGGAGTTGCTAAATGTCAGCTAAGTTCTGTTTTTCAAAATACGTTTCTTACCAAATATAGCCCTACCATAAATATGTCTGTGACTTATTGGTTATTGTTGCATGGTGAAAGGTTTTGGTAATGTTTGTATGGTTGTCCCTCACAATTCACCACTTCAAATGATTATCACTCCCTCTGTAGAAGCTACTAGACATGTTTGCTGAGAATCTCAAGCAAGCAACATCCTTCACTCTTCATGGTGCATTTACTGAAGAAAAGAAGAAGAAGAGGGGCTCCCTCTCACCTCCTCCTGCTGCTAACAAGGAAGCCATGCCCCCTAATGACAAGGAGGAGGAGCTAGAGGTACTGCACACCACCAGAGATGACATTCGGAGACTACAACAAATCAGCAAGGATGTTGTGTCTGCAAGGAATAGTAGGAAGAGAGGGA
Source organism: Dysidea avara (assembly GCF_963678975.1). NCBI lineage: Eukaryota > Metazoa > Porifera > Demospongiae > Dictyoceratida > Dysideidae > Dysidea > Dysidea avara. The sequence goes on along the minus strand of NC_089284.1, from coordinate 17,761,259 downwards.
AAGAGCCAACAGGTATAGTCTGTAAATAGCACATCATTTACTATAAATAGAATACACTAATATGGTGTTGTTTTATCAGCTGTTAATATGATAGTATCTGATTTACAGTAGGTGTAGCAACAGATCAAGATACTCTAATAGAGCAGTCAGTGTTCAAAGCATTCAGTTTCAATAAAATTTTGTGAAATTTCCTGTGAGGGGAGAGGGGGGCTCCCCCCAACCCCATCGAATAGAGAATACTGACTATGCTTACCTTTCTTGTAGTTCCTCACTTACAACTTTGTTGCTACACCTTTTATATGTAGTTGCTATGTCTTTAAATGTTTTTAGTGTTCAGATTATTATTATTATTATATGGAAATGTTCACATTGGCGCAGACTGTGTCATTAGTGGAATAAAACTTTCATATTACCATATAACAACAAATATTGGGTGAACTAATATTTGACGATTTGCTATAAAATTGCAGTTGGCAAAAAAATAATTTGGCAAAATGCTCTCATGGAAAAATTGGCGCAGTGCATGCGGCGAGTGGTGTAAGGACAAAGTGTGCACATGCTGTAGTGTACAATCATTTTTTGTGCTGAAATGTTATGGATTCAGCCACTGCATCACCTGGTTGCTTTCATGGTTGAACTGGCCCAACCAGATAGTGAATGACTATTGAACAAAATTTTTATTACATAATTAAGGCGGGCTTGTTGTGATGTGTATCAGCTGGTAACAGGCTTAAATTGTTGGGAGAATAATAGTGTGCTGATTGGACAGGTACAAGGTACAAGAAAACACATGTAACAGTACAAGATAACATAGAAACAACACACTTAGCAACTGGCGCACCTGTAGGTGTATGCATAGTTTTGCTAACTAATGGCAATATATCCCTGAACCAAAAATCAGAGCTGTCAAACAAGTTGTTAACATTTTGTATCGAGGGGTAAGCCAAAATCTTTCAAAGATAACTGCCCATATTTCATCTTTCAGAAATATGACTACCCTTATTTCATCTTTCAAGACAAATTCCAGTTCAAATATCTCTTTAAAATTCAGTAATTTTAAAATTAGTAATTCCGTAAATTTTATAATCCGTAAAATTCCATAATTTTTTGCTACATCTTTTTGATCGTCAAATTTCATCTTTCAAACTGCACAAATTTCAGGCAATAGTTCATCTTTCAGAAATAATTTCAGAGGTGATCTACGAAATTTCAGGTCGTTACCTACCCCTCGTTTTGTATAAACAAACTACTAATTTGGCTTCTAGTCTAGGTCCTGACAGAGCCATTTGTAAGAAATAATGTTTCTAGTGCTTGTGATATGAATTTAAAAATTAATTTTGTAATCACATTGTCTTGTTTTAGGCCACATTGTTGCCACATTTCAGCAGCTATAGTTACTATACACATTATTCACAAATCCTCTTGTCAGTACCTCACAAGTGATGTTCTTCAAACCTTAGATTTGTTAGTAAGTTCTCATGGTTCTTCATTGGTCTGATTTTTGGTTCACAGCTTTCACTAATTGGCATGGGGACAACTCATGTTTCCATGACAACATTTGAGTTCCATGTCAATTAATGAGAAGTTAAGAATGCATAAATATTTGGTAACACTGGAATAAGAAAATTAAAACCCTAAATCATGAAAAATGATTTATAGTGTATATGTGGGTTTACGGTATCCCGTAACCTTAAAGAATATCCGGGTCCTGCTGCAGCCACGCCCACTTATCAGGATAGTATGAAAATATTATTGACGAAATTTAAATTTGGCGGTTTAGTGACGAATCGCCAATTTGCCAAATTTAGTTTACCGCCAAATTTAATTGATATATGGTACTTTATCAGCCACCACTTTTACATCATGATCTACAGGTAACTCCAAGAGGACAAGATCAACTCGACAACAGAAAGGTAGGTTGACACCTGTATTGTTGCCATGGAGTAATGGTGCTCTTTAATTAGGAGATGTATCAGGTGTGGACAACTCACAGAAGACACCTCCACCTGGAGTGATTTACTATGATGACCCAATGGGGAGGTGGGTGGGGCTTGGTGCTCTGCAACAACTACTAAGATCACACCTGTTTGAAAAGTTGTTGTGCTGATAGCTACATGTAGCTAATTTGCTAAACTAAAATTTTCACTAAGTTTTTCTTCAGCAAACCACAGTGAAACAGCTAAAATTCCTTGTTGGTACCTAAACTTTGACAGTTTTTTTCTCTACCATGTCCTGAATTTGGTAAGAGAGGTTCCATGCACTGTATTGTAACACCTTAATTATATTACTGGAACAATACTTGTGCCATCCAAATATTGTTGAAACTTCTTAAGTTCTATCTCATGCTGGAATGTTGAAATCAGAAAAGTTGCTGATACCAGTTGTATGCCCAGACTACATGTTACCCTGTTTTCTCAACTTCCGGTGTCAAGGTTCTCACTTTTCCTAAAGCACTCTTATATATTTCAACACAGTGAGTTGTTGACCATATGAGAATACCATTATAATATCATGATATGACTTCCAGTAGTGCTAAATTTTCAGTACCACTCAACCCTGTTAACCTGTAGTGGTCATGTACTGTAATGTTTTGGTGGGTGTCTGGGGTGGTTGGTCACATCTCATAGTCTCGTAGTTCAACCTCAACATAAAAATAATAATCCACACCCTGTGTGTTCTAGAACACTCACTTCTGTCACGCTGACACTATACATGACTTTCCTAGAGGGATGTGCTGCTACATTATCCGTACTTTATGTGAATGTGAGGGGACCATGTTTGGTTGTACTATTACACATGGAAATAAATCACTTGATCAGCCAATTCTGAATGCACTGAAAAGTGTCCAAGTTGTCACTGTACCAATAGTTACTGTCAGTATGTATGAGCTAGCGATTAACTTTTTGTTAACTTTTCTGTTTAGAGAGGAGAAGGAGAAGATACTAAACAGATTAAGAAGGTTAGTAGTGTTATTACCTTATGTTAACTTAATTGTATTGGTATTGCCTTATATGGCATGTGCAAGTGAAGCTCATGTGATTAGTCCATCTCTTGTGATCTCACCCCTAGTGATCCTAATGATGATGTAATGATCGTTGATCATGATCGGTCTGTGCCGATTGTGACACGGAGTGCGACACGGAGTGAACATCAACTGTATGAGGACAAACAAGAGGTAAGTAGTGTTACCACTGAAGAGGCTTTGTGGGGAGATCGCACTTATTGTTATGAAATAACTGTGATATTTAACAGTTATTCCAAACAGCGATCATTTGGTACTGCATAACAGTGCTTCTCATCCTGTGTACCTTAAGGAGACAGTTACTAGGGGTTCTGCAAGAAATGACTGAAGCAGTAGTTGATGAGGCGGCTGTTAGAGCATTGCAAGGCGAGAGTAGCCCTGCAGAGTTGATACAGAATGATCGATATGAGCAATTGTTAAAGGCTTTGAATCTAAGAACAGATATAATGAGTACTTGCAATTGAAGAAACTGGTAGCTGAGTACCAACATGTATTTGCTTTTGATAACTCAGAACTAAGCTGTACCAGTCTAGTTGAATGCAAGCCTAATCATCAACACCATAGAAGAATACCATTTGCTTTGCGTGAGAAGATGGATGAAATGGTGCAAGAGATGTTAGAACAAGGTGTAGTTCAGCATTCCAAAAGTCTATGGGCTAGTCCAGTGGTTCTCGGTACAAAGCATGATGAGATTTTGTGTGGATTATCGTCGCTTAAACTCAATTACAAAGATGGATGTATTCAGTGGATATACTATCTAACTCAAAGTATTTTTCAACATTGGACCTGAGGTCCGGATACTGACAAGTCAGGATGGCACCAGAGTCATTTGAGAAAACTGAATTTATGACTCATTCTGATCTGTATGAGTTTGTGGTAATGCCATTCGGTTTATGTAATGCTCCTTCTACTTTTCAGAGGTTGATGGAACGAGTTTTAGATGGTCTTGCCAGAGACATTTGTACAGTATATTTAGGTGATATGCTAGTGATGGCGGCTACTTTTGAGGAACATTTGCATAATCTGAAGAGTGTGTTTGACTGCCTGCAATGCTGGACTTCGCTTGAAACCATATAAATGTTACCTAATCAAGCAGCAAGTGGAATACTTGGGTTGTGTCATTTCTGACGATTGTTCTGCAGCAGATACTATGAAGATAAAAGCAGTGAAAGAGTTTAAAGTACCCATGAATCTGAAACAGCTGAGATCATTTCTTGGGTTAGCTTCTTATTACAGAAGGTTTATTAAAAGTTTTTCCAAAGTGGCAAATCCACTGTTTGCATTGACGAAGATGTAGTGTATAGGTGGACTGAGTCATGCCAGAAGTTATGAAGAGTTAAAGAGGTTATTGACTTCATCCCCTATACTGGCATTCCAGATTTTACCAAGGGATTTTTACTGGCCACGGATGTCTCTGGTGAATGGTGTTACAAGAACTAGACTTGCATTTTCATAACCGGCCAGGTAAAGCAAACTTGGATGCAGATGCACTGTCACATAATGTTTTGTGTGATGATGATATTGACATGTGATGCCTTGAACAGTGTTAACTCCCATAGAAGCAGTTCCACAAGTTAAAAAGGGGAAGAGACCCTTAGGGATAGCAGATCCAAGAATTGAAGACATTATCAGAAGAGGGTATCCTTCCTAACTAAAAGCTAAAGAAATTATACTAGCTAAGAAGCAATATGAGACTATTGAATGAGTCCTTTATCACATTGAGTGTGACAAACCTCTTCGGGTTATCCTGCCAACTGTAGACAGAAAGGAGGTGTTTAATGAAGTTCATAGTGGTATTTATGGTGCTCATTTGAGATACATGAACAATTAGCTAAACATTACTGGTGGCCAGAATGTGTCCAGATATAGCAGCTTGGTGTTGTGAGTGTATGCATCTCATAATATAGGACTAGCTGCAAAACCACCCCTCACCCCAATTTCTCTGGCTGGCCCATTTGACCATATTGGGGTAGACTTTATTAAGTTCCAAAGAGTAGTAAGGGTAACCAAGATGCTACTGTTTTTGTTGACTACCTCACCAAGTGGCCAAAGTTTTTGCTACAAAGTTCCTTGACAATTGCCAAGCTGTTGATCAAGCATATCATTAGTCAACATGGTGTACCAGGAGAGTTACTATCTGATAGGGGAAAATCATTTCTGTCAAACCTAATGTATGATGTCTGCAAGTTGTTGGGTATTAAGAAAGTGAATACTACAGTTACCATCCACAAACTGACGGCCTCGTGGAAAGGTTCAATCGTACACTGACCAGTATGTTAACTAAGACAGTTGAGAACAATGGGATGAGCATTTACCCTACATTCTTTTTGCATACCGAACCAGTATACAGGAGTCTACAAAGGAATCACCTTTTTATCTGTTGTACGGAAGGGATGCTCGGCTGCCTACTGACGAGATTATCAAGACTATCATGCCACACAAAGAAGTGAAACTTGATGATTATGCAATTGAAATGAGTGAATGCATGGCTGCAGCATGGGATAGTGCAAGGGAGAAAAGCTCAACAAAAACAGAAGACGCAACATGATAAACACACTTGAGACCCTGGATTCCATATATGGGACAATGTATTTGTGTATATGCCTGACTCTAGGCAAGGAGAAGGTTATTAGTTTTCTAAGCCATTTGACAAGCCATTCAAGATAATATCACTTTATGACAATGAAGATGAATTGAAGAACTGAAGAACATCAACAAGCCAAGGAGTAAGGCTATCAGGGTGGTACAGAATAGAATTCGAGAATGCCCAAAAGAGTTACAATGCTCCAAGGCAGAAACCAGTATGGAGGGACCAGACACTGGTGATGAAGGATGTGAGTCTTCCCCTTGGAGTGGTCAGTTGAGGTCCTAGTGTTACAGCGAGGGCGCTTCACCTAAAGAGGGGAAATGTGATATTTAACAGTTATTTATAATAAGAATGCTAATGTATTATATTGGGCGTGTATATGTATGTACGTAATGCAGGTGATGTCATGTGCATGCAATAGTCCCGCCCTCTTTTAAATAATGTGGAGTTGTTGCTAAGGCGAACTAGAAGTTGTAGCTGCTACAGTGAAGTTATGAGAAACCCGGAGTGTTATATATATATTATATAAATATACAAAAATTGCTTGCATGAAAATCTTTGCAAAATATTGAGATACTCTAATAGAGCAGTCATTCACAAATCATACAAAATATTTTACACTAAAATTTTATCATAATTTTTGCACGAAATAAAGCAAATTACAGTATCATAGTTGCTTGAGTAAAAATGAGTGATCCTCTCCCTAAAATAAAATTGAATTTTCAAAAAACTATGCAGCATTGTTGAAGGACTACTGCAGTGTTATGTTGATATTCTCTTAATCTATTGTGTGTTTCAGGTATTCTTTACTGCTGTATGTGTCTCATTGTCTTACAGCAAAAGCTGAAGGAGCTACCTAAAGTGTTGCTGTCCTCCATGAGTCCTCAAGAGCGTATCTCCTACTCTGCCATTGTGGAAGAGCTTGGGGGAGAAGTGTGCTCCTCCCAGGGGTTTTCCCCCACCTGTACACATGTCATAGTTGGCAGACCAAGCCGCAGTGAGAAATACCTTGCAGCAATTGCTGCTGGCAAGTGGGTGCTGCACACCTCCTACCTTGAGACCAGTCAGAAGGAGGGTGGTTTTGTGGAAGTGAGTATGTGGATTAGGAATGGACATTGTAGTATAAGTGTTATAGGAATAGAACATGAGTATATGCTTTAAAATAGGTGGAATGTGGGTATATATAGTTGATATAGTGTATGGGTATGCCTTATGTAATGTATCAAGTCATTACCTAGTTCTATTCTAGACTTCTTTCTGCTTTCATAATAGTTTCAATGTCAATATCCTGACCTCCAGGCTTACTATTAACTTTACATCCACTGTCATACAGGTATTATTGTCATGGTGATGTGTTGTTGCTAGGAGACACCACACCAGTGGGGACTAGGGTCAACCGATATCGATGCCACACCCCTAGCTATTGCAGCTGTTAATTGGAGGGAGAGAGTGTTGGTATGTAGTGTTTTGTCTGAATCAGGGTTATAGTGAAACCTCTCTTAACAAACTTTCTGAATTAAGGACATAACCATACAGCATTATATACTACAGAGCAAAGAGCCTCACAATACCATCCTGGCGCCTTGGCAGTATTGGTTAGGTACAGTCAAGCCAAAAAAGGCCTACGTTAGGTTGCTACGAAATTTTTAAAATTTTGTTTTTCACTGGAGGCTAAGGCTATTGCTTGATGTTTTCACTGTTGACACTGTTTCAGCCCAACAGTGCCTTTTGGCATACTGCAGTATGTACAATGTACGTAAAATGGACTTACCTTTGTCCTACTTTGTGTCCCATTCATTTTGCTGACAGTGCAAGGTGTCAATTCATGGTAGCACATATTGGTTTCCCTACAGATTACTGGTTACAATGTATTTTCTGTAGTGACTGGATTGCTTACAAAAGCACTTCTCCCATTGCTCTTCATTTGCAATAATGTGTAATAGACTAAACACAGCTGACATGAAGCATAGTGGCCACTTCACTTTTTAGTAATTGATAGTTGGGGCACATGTTCAGCAGCAAAAATAAGTAATGTTAATTCTTTGTTGGCTTTGGTTTGCGTGGGTTCACCATTCCTAATTATGTTACTAATTTTCAGTTCAATTAGGGATCATAAAAATAGAAAGCAATGAAACAAGGAGGTCGCCTACATCTGCGTATATAGCCATAGGTATCCACTAGTATATCTGTAGGTATAGGTGACCTCTCTTTTTTCATTACATTTGTAATTCAATGATTTGTATTTCTATGATCCCCAATAAAATTTTTAATTTTTGTATAGAACTTTTTGGTTCCAACAGGACTGACTCTGTACTATTCTATATCTGAAAGTGAACAAAGATTTTTTGTTCCAAAGTGTATTTTATGTTATAGTTGAAGCACTGCCATATGTGTATATGGAAAATACAGCACGAGGGGGGATGTTGAGAGGCTAATACAGCACGAGGGGGGATGTTGAGAGGCTAATACAGCATGAGGGGGATGTTGAGAGGCTAATACAGCACGAGGGGGGATGTTGAGAGGCTAATACAGCATGAGGGGGGATGTTGAGAGGCTAATACAGCACGAGGGGGATGTTGAGAGGCTAATACAGCATGAGGGGGGATGTTGAGAGGCTAATACAGCATGAGGGGGGATGTTGAGAGGCTAATACAGCATGAGGGGGGGGATGCTGAGAGGCTAATACAGCATGAGGGGGGGATGCTGAGAGGCTAATACAGCATGAGGGGGGATGTTGAGAGGCTAATACAGCATGAGGGGGGGATGCTGAGAGGCTAATACAGCACGAGGGGGATGTTGATAGGCTAATACAGCATGAGGGGGGATGCTGAGAGGCAAATACAGCACGAGGGGGGATGTAGAGAGGCTAATACAGCACGAGGGGGATGTAGAGAGGCTAATACAGCTCGGGGGGGGGATGTTGAGAGGCCAATACAGCACGAGGGGGGTGTTGATACAGTACAGTTATATAGCTAAATGATAATACAGTAAGCAGTGGCACTTTGATCTTCCCACACAAACTACAGTATAGAGAGGTGTTGTATAGCTGAGGATTGCAGTATATTTGTAATGATGAGCTGAAGTTAGGTCAACACATTTGTGTTGTTTAGTTGGGGAAGAAAGGAGCATTTGAAGGATGGAGAGTGTTTCTCTTCATGGACAAGGCAAAGGAGTCCGGATTCAAACGGCTATTAGAGGCTGGAGCAGCCAGTGTTGTTGTAGAAACAGAGCTGAGCTGTGCGACACATGCTTTTGTGGATACTGCACGTCTTAAATCAGCAGGAAATGTGAGCGTTATCCTTTGTGTTGTTAACATGGAGTGTGTTGCATGTACACACTACATACACTCACAACACATGCATTACACATGCTGCGCGCGCGCACACACACACAAACAAACACGACGCATACACATAGATTCACATAGATTCACATGTATTCTTTACAGGAAAGCATACTAGGGAAGATCAAAGGAGAAGGTGTGACTTGTCTGAGACCTGAGTATATTGCAGAGTACCTCATGCAACAGGACCCTCCTCCACTAACTAACCAGTTCATTGTACAGGACACATGATCACACACACACACACACTACACGTATTGTACATAGTTATACAGTGATTGTTCTATGAGACAATCAATAAATAAGAACAATATATTTCTGCTGTATTTTTATTAACATTTCCAGTAAGACCTTGCTCCACAGGACCAGCACAGAGAGGCCAGTCCCTATCACCTATTGACATCCTAGCGACATCTTACATGATGAAAATCACCTTTATGGAATAATGTTAGTCCATCTAACATCAAATACAGCATTAAAAACAAGAAAACACTTACATGTAGTCAAATAATTATAGAATTTTTAAAAATCACCAAAATTCAATTTTTCATCTGCCAGCCTACCTGACCACAGTTGCAAGGCTGGAGGCCAAACGAAGCAGCGCATGGCCATCATTTTACACTACAATAAACTCACCATGCTCATGCACTTTACAAATTGGCTTTTGAAAATAGGAAGTGACTCTTCATGTGGTGAATAGAGACACTCAAATGGTGTATGTCATTCTAAATGATACACACTTTGTCCTCTAAATTTGGTTGTAAAGTAGCAGAATTTTGTTTTAGGAATGGCCCATAGACAAATTAGATGCTACTATAAAAATTTTAAAAAAAAAACAGATACAAGTTGTGTTTGTTTGCCATACAACTAAATCAGACATGGGGCAAGCATTCAGTTCAGATGCTTGAATCACTTCCTAATACGGTTATATCAGATTAAGAGACTGATAGCATGCAATACTTCGTCAGCCAGATTGTTTTTCATATTGCAGTTTGATGCATGTACTGATTTAAAGCAGACGTGGGCAAGCACTTATGCTTATAACTACAGTTAGTACCTAACTAGTAGTAGCTGTTTAAGTAGCGATTTCCAACCTACCAATTTTTCACACATATTTTTGCTACTTAAATTATACACCTTCAATAAACGTTTCACAAACTGCCGTTCCAGTAAATGGTAGCCAATGCTTCGTACTTTGTATTGCACTTTACTGGATTAAAATCCATGCGGTATTTATTGAAATACAGCAAATCAAAGTTTGAGAAATAAAAATCCCCATAGGGAGCCCATACAAATAAATTGGAAGAATGTGGCACCTGTGATAGCCGAAGTTTCCGAGTGTTTCCGCGTGAATCTGCTGCTGATGAGGACGAAGAAAGTGGTTCTGGGCAAACCGTATATGCTGATTTCGATTTTGCTATGTGTTTTTTGATTGGGGGACGATTGATGTTGGATTACGATGGAAATATGGCCCTTTTAAAGGTAAATCGCCATCTAGCACTGCTCAGAATTCAGCACGAGATTCAGCATTACAATCACCCTTTGCTTCAAGGATCACCCTTGGCTTCAAGGCATCCCCCTGCATCGATGCAAGTATAGTTTGAAGGTGAGCAGTTTTTTTTTTTTTTTCCCGGGCTAGATGTAATGCCCTTTCCTACCATTCCCAGCACAAAAGGCAAACGTGCTGGACAAGAACTGAAAAGCGGGACATCTAAAAGTCCCTAGGGCCATTTGTTAGGCCCATTTCCGGGGAAGCATCTGGTGATCTAAACGAGATGGAGCGGCTTCCACGGATGCACATCGTCGCTGACCTCAACAGGGAGAAAGACAGGGTACAGCGGATCCACGCCAAAGTACTACTGTACGATAAAGCACTACGTTTGGAAAAAAGCTCAGCAAGCCGGCGATAAAATGTGATGGCTTCCTTCCCCATGCCCCCAGTTGTGGCAAACACCAATGGAGTAAAAGATGCAAACTCCACCTCACGGACACGGTCACCATACTCCCTCTTCTTCTGCATCTCATGACGCCTATACACAGATGGTATCGAAACATTGCGGTAGCTTTGTGCGTTTGGGTGAAAAACCCTTACATCGAAAAAGGCACTTTGCCGCCGCCCCCAAAATCCGCGTGCATGAATGTCAGCCCTGGCATCGTCTTGGCAGTTAGCTGATCGAGGGGTGAGTTCTTCGCCACTCAGGGATTGAAGTGGTGGCTCAATTGCAACATTAGTACAAACATTTGAAAGTAATTCAGCAGTTGTATCACGCAGGTCATTGTGGCGAACAAAGGTCAGACAGATCATTGCATGAGCAGTTTGTTGTCTTGCGCGGAATTGCAAAATAAGGTTCAAGGTTGAGCATAATCTTGTCAAAAGTGGAGACTGGCATGTGATACCAACCTTACATGGCTTCACACGTACCTGTTGAGTATGTGTTAATTGTGACTTGTGATGCCAGTACTTGCCATTTATAAAATATTACTGATTTTTCTAGTTAGCTAGTTATCCTTGAAAATGCATTAAGTATATACCAAGAGTTTATAATAAACTCTTGTATATACCTGTGTATACTTAGTATTACACAATACACACAGTTTTGTTTGTGAATCACTTGCTTTATTCATGTAATATTCTGAGTGGTCAGTCTACAAGGAAGTGGTCACTTTTGAGAGGTTTTACTTAGTTCATATGCTGTTTTTCATAAAATAGATATGTGGTGAAAATTTCATGTCGTTATTAGTTTCCTATCTAGATTTATGACACTTTGTATATTGTGTTTGGTGCCATGCAATACACATAAAAAGCATTGAAATGCTGTACACAAAAATCATCACATCGTCAACTTCTTTTCCTTATATCTTTTGATAAGAACCACTGATTGAGGTGGGGTTTACACTAAAATGACCCTGACAAAATGCACAATATTTGTCATACCACTGAATGTATGGAATGTTAATTATTTAATTTAGTTGGAAATCTCTAGTTTAAGTGCTTGAAAGTCTTTTACATTTAAAGTTAAGTGCTTGTGGCAAACAAAAGTACTTAATATAAGCTTGCATAAAGTACTTGAAAATACATTACAATGCACACAGACTACTTGCAAATCATAGCAAGCTGTTTTGTTCAAAAGTGTCATGGCTCAAGCATTTTTCAAGTAGCTACTTCATTTTTGTACTATGTATTTTTAAATGTATACTATCTCAGCTCAGCAGGTTGACTGTAGCACCAATACACCCAGGGGGAAATCTCTGGAAACTCTTTACACACACCATCAAGAAAAGCTGAGCGATTACATTCATTAAATGCATTCTTCATGTTTATTTTGAGTAGAGCTAGAGAATCATCATTGCCAAATTGTGAAAGAGAATGACGGACAGCATGGATAGCTGCCTCAAGACCACCTGGGATACCAACACCCACTTGACCATAAGGTAGGAAAAAGTCAGAGAGAAAGGGACGAGCAAACTGACAGCACAGACAACTGGCAAGGCGACGAAGAATTTCACCAACTGCAATAGGGCGAACACCCCCATTCTTTTTCAGAAGAGCTGTTAAAGGGGCAACACACAACCAAGGGGCAAGCGATGGAGAAGCTTTTCCAGAAAGCAAAAAGTTCATCAGACGAGTGAGGGTGGTAAGGCAAAGTTCAGCAGAAGGTGCAGTGTGGCCACTGACTGCATCAAGAAGGTGTTGTGCCCGTAAACCAGAGGCACCGGGACTGGTACCACGAGGAAAACCCTTCAAACATATTAATACAGCAGATTCATCTACAACTAAAGAAGCAGTTTTGGGGGCCGAACAAGAAGGTGGATCAGAGACAGGATGTCGCTGAAGCAACTCTTGAAATGCCAAATCATCATTCTTATCAGCCACACCGGTAGAAGTAAGAGACTGTACAGCATTACCAGGGGCGGATCCAGAGTTTGGAAAGAGGGGGGGGGCACCTTGCTGAAAAACAGTTGAAGACCAAAAAAAAAAAAAAAAAAAAGGTCACAACAATAATAGCTAGTGATCCTTTACCAAATACATCACGTCTGTTATGTAAAATAAAATCCTATTTATAGCTTCATAGGTAAGCTACACTGCCTCATGAACATTGTGACTGCTTTATTAGAGTAACTGACTGCTCTATTAGAGTATCTCGATCTTGTATGCAATTTCTTGAAGGGGGGGCATTTGCCCCAAATGCCCCATCCTGGATCCGTCATTGATTACTGTACCTACCTTCCCGAGCCCAGAACAAAGCTCGAGAAATATTGTGTTTTGAAGACTGAATATACAGCTGGTGAGGTGGGCAGCTATTGTCAGCTGGCTGTGACCTTTTTTTTTTTTTTTTTTTTGGTCTCACCTTACCAAACCCCCCCCTCATATCAACTACTTCCTCCGCCACTGCGTCACAGTGAAGACAATGGCGAGTGACGGCATAGATAAGGATTGGCAACAGATCGAAGAAGAAATAACTTGTTCCATCTGTGGAGATCTTTTTACTGATCCGAAGACCATCCCGTGTTTACACACCTTCTGTAAGCGATGTATGGAGAGGAGTATAGAGTCTAATAAGAAAATGGCTACCGTTGTTTGTTGTCCGTTATGTCGTGCACCACTTCCACAAGACGAAATGGCATCTATTCCCACTAATTTTCGGGTTAATCGTTTAGTTGAAATTTTTGTAAAACGACGAAAAGCGGGAGAGGCTTCATTGGAGACGAAGTGCGGTAATTGCATAGATTATATAGTCGTTACCCGGGATATGAAACGTAACCGCGCACTCCAATAGCAACAATACATCCCAAATTCCGCATCCGTGTTGTTAATTATTTCTATGCGCTCCTCGTTCTTGCTTGATGGTGAAGCAAAACTACCGACTCTACTCCATTGTTTGTTCGTTTAAAAGTGAGTTTAAGTAACTGAAAGACCATGCTGCTAAAAAGAATCGGTAAATTCGGCCGTGTTTTGACGTTTCTATGGAATTTATGAGAAATTGGGGCGAAGCGGATCATGCCTATTTCTGTGTACCAAATTCATTGCAATAACGCTTCTATTTAGACAGTCCGATGCTTTTCTACTGTAAAGAACTCACCCAAGATTAATAATAACTGGTTATATTATTGATTTCATCCTGGTACGTCTGGTTGTGGATGTAAGAGTTGTTAATAGCAACAAGAAATTTTTGTGGACCTGCCAAGGTGAACTGCTGGTACTAATTCAATAATTTTTATATTGAAAGTTATCTACTGTTGTTATAGTTTGAGATGAGCCATATAATAAAGTGTTGTGTTACTGGTGATTGTTTCTATGACTCACAGAATTCACTCATTATGTGAGATGTATTTTTATACTTCTATATGTGTTATATTTATTACACTAACTTGTTATACAGATAAATTTAGTAGAAAACAACCTGCCATTCCAATAAAGGAAGGTTGTATAGCTACCACTGAAGCAATGGAGGTAGCTGCCTGCTTTGGCCGGTAACTACTGAAGGTGATTTAGCACTACAAAAGATGTGAAACATCAATTCAGCTGCTTTTAATAGAGCAGCCAGGTTGCCTTTGTCTTCTACACTTTAAATTGTCTGGTTGCATTTTTGAGAGCTATTCAACAGTTTTAGTGGATCTCATCATATATATCTGACTTCGGCGAGTGATGAAATTTTTTGATTACACTTCCCTAGACGGCACATTAGATGACACATACCGGACATCATAATACAATAGCACTATATGAGTATTTCCATTTTACTGCTAGATGTGCATGTGGTCAACTGTTTTACAAGTTGTGTTTCACAGTAAACGTTGGTATATGATGTACATGCAGATTTGAACAGCATATAATCACGTGGCCAGGTTGTACATGATGGCACTCTGTAGATAGCAGTGGAGACTACCATTAGCCTGACCATTAAAAAGTACAGCATCACCACTGACAACATGTTGTATATGTAATTGTAGCACAATAATTGTGATATAACACACTGTATGTAGAAAAATGTAATAAAATATAACTGTCCTTCAAATTATTTTTACATCAGCCACTTGGAGTTCAGTCATTCATTCAAGAAACTTTGCATGTCTATCTACCACTAGTGAATCTCAGAGGTATTCCATTTATGAGGTTGCATCCATGACCATGCGGCATCGATCGTTTGATCATGTCATTAATCGCATCTCTGGTACAATACATTTTCCACCAGTACCTTGTGAAAAGGCTTAATTGCAGAGGTTGGTTGGAAATGAATGCAATCCGGTACACTCTAGATGAAGCAAGCAACAAATGATGTCACCATATGCTTCACCATAGATAATAAACACCCCCACTCTACGGTTTCACACAGCTACACCAATTCTTTAGCAGATGTTACATTCATGCCTGTTGTTCAGGCAAATCTGGTTGCATTGTCTTAGTTAATGGTGATTACACAGTGACACAGACTATATCTTTATCAGGGATATGAAACAGTACAATCTTGATTATCGCACACTCCATTTGTATCAACTACTGTAACTACCTCTTCCACTTTTCAGGTGTTCATTCACATGATATGGGTGTAGCATCGCATGTAGCATAAGGCATCACCTTACTGTTCCTTAGATCTGTTCTTGTAATGTCACAGATTCGAATGTCGTCTATGTCTTGTATGACACAAAACCCATCAGCCCCAGGAGCAGTCACTGAAGTGCGAAGACCAGTTAGTCCGGAATGCGTGTCGGCATAGATAGTGCCATATGCTTTCATACAGCAACTACAGTAGCCAGATCATGCTCCTCTCATGCCGTTATACATCTGCTCGGGAAGGTGTTTATAAGTGCCATGAATTCCGGTGACTGAGTCACCAGAATATGTACACAGTTCTCCTAGTTTTCTGTAAGGTCTAGCGGCTATTAACGTTTGACCACTGGTAGCTGTGCTATAAATTGGATAAAAAAAAACGAGGATAAAGAATGTAGCTTGGTAATAACTACCTTATTTTTATCTTAGCTCACCTTCAAATAGTTCTTTTAGCGAGTCATTTAGGAGTTTGCCATCACCTGTGCATTGTAGTTAAGCGCCTCAACAACACGGAGTGTCAAAAGCGAAGTACTCCGTTTCATATCCCGGGTAACGACTATATAATCTATGGTAATTGCGAGGAAAAATTATCCGCTGTGACGTGGTGCATGGACTGCGAAGATACTTTGTGTCATGATTGTAATGAAATACACAAAAAGATGAAAGCGTATAAATCGCACAAAATTGTTTCAGTCAAAGAATTTTTTCAAAGTCCCAAACAAGCTTTATCCCGCACTGAAGAAAAGGTAGAATTATGCAAGAATCACACCAATCAACCCTAGACCTGTACTGTAGGACTTGTAGTAAGCTGATTTGTCAGTATTGTACGTTGAAGGATCATCCTCGTGGTCATAGAGATCATAATTTTGACTTTGTTGACGAAGTGGTGGATGAAGAAAGAGAGAAGATGAAACAAGTCACTGCTCCACTGAAACAGTTGCTAGAGCAAGTGAGAAATGGAGTAAAGAAAACTGAACGTTGTGAGAAACAAGTTGACATGGAGAGTGAAGCAAATATTGAGAAGATACAAGCTACATATGGTGAAGTGTACAAGTTGTTGAAGCAACAAGAAGAAGAAACAGTAGGAAAAGTGAACACCATCAAGACTTCATTTAAAAAGAGACTCTCCTTACAAAAGGAAACTGGGAAGTCGATGGAAAGCCAATTAATGAGCTGTGATGAGTTTTGTGAGAATATAGTGACAGTCAACAGAACTAGACAATTATTAACTTACAATAAATGGATTGAGAGTAGAGTTGATGAACTAACAAAACAAGTGGAACATACTAGCCTTGATCCAGAGTGTAAACCAAGTGACATGATTATTAACTATTGGAAACCAGTTGAGTTTGTTAATGATTCAGTTTGTGATGTGTCTTGTGTTCCACATTTACCTGATTGTACTGTGAGTTGTCCAGTAACAATTAGTGATCCAGTTAAAGTGACTGTTACACTGAAAGACATTTTTGGATATCCTGCAGTGAACCATTCAAAAGATGTAGAAATCTGTTGCAACAAGGAGAGGGAGTTCTTACAGAATACACATATTGAAGAAGAGTCAAGAGGACATTACCATATATGGTATAATCCTAAAAGAAAGGAAGATCATTTGTTATCGGTTTACTGGAGAGGATTAGCACTCAACCATCAAGAAATTAAAGTGTTGGTGAACGTACGAGACTATGCCACCATCAAGCAGGAGGTAAAGATCATTGACAAATATGGACCAACTAATACACGTTTTGATTATCCTTACCTGTTGGCTAAAGGACCTAACGATGAACTTATTGTTCGTGGAAGTTCCAAACAGTTAGTAGTATTTGATAAACACTTTCAATACTCTCATGTTATTGGTGGAGCAGGTAGTGGAAATGAAAAGTTTCTGAACATCACTGGAATAGCAGTAGACAAGAAGGGATATTTGTACATTGCAGATAGTGTCTTACACTGTATTCAGAAGTTCAAATTAAATGGAGAATTTATTTCCCAGTTTGGCTATAAAGGTAGTGCTAATAGCCAATTCATGGCTCCTCGTGGTCTAATATTGTATCAATCAGAACTGCTATTTGTGTGTGACTATGACAACCACAGAATTCAAGTTTTTCAAAATGAACAGTTTTCTTATTGCTTTGGACATTATGGTAAGGCACCTGGTACCTTCCAGAATCCCACTGATATGGCATTGAACAGTAGTGAAGATCAGTTATTCATTACGGACTACAACAATCACAGAGTCCAGGTGTTCACACCAAGAGGACAATTCCTTAAAGTATTTGGTAACTTTACTGATGTGCCTTTCAAGTTACAACGTCCAGTTGGGATACACTATACACCAGATGGACACTTGTTGATCAGTTCCTGTGACACTCACTGTGTGTTGGTGTTTGAAGAAAATGGGAAGTTTACAGCAGCCGTTAAAGGTACCTATCAAGGCAAGGAAAGGTTTGGATGTCCTTATGGAGTAGTAATGATGAATAATGGACAGATTGTAATTGCTGATGGCAGAATTAGTGTTGGCAGGCTAGTAGTGTTTTAGTAACAAATTATATTTTAGTGGTTTAGTAGCTACATACAGGCTGATATGTTTGAGTTCTTTGTTACTCCCTGATATTATTTGTACCATAGTGTTTAAGTTGTAGTAGGAAGTGTGTTAGATCTGTTAATGTTCATTAAAGTGGTATTACAGCTAATAGTTATTTCAAGTGAACATTATAACTGGATAGTATAGTGGTAACAGTTTAATGTGGAGCCATAGATATAATAACCCCAGGTACCTGGGGTTATTATATCTATGGTGGAGCTAGACCAGAGGGTAAAGACCTTAGTTGGCCATACTTCTTAATTTTGTATTTCAGATCCCCTGCCTGCTGTGTCTCACCATGCGCCCCTTTTTACTGTAGTCATCTATACTACAGTGATTTTTTGCACCTGCTTGTGAATTCAAGAGTAGGGTGACCTCTCATTACAAATGACCTTACAGGTAGCTGGGTAAGCCAATCTTATATTTATTACCCAGTTGGATGGAGTTGTGCTTTATCCTCTTCTGACATCTTCCATGCTAGTGAACAGGTCAGCAGCTGAATTTTGTGAATTGAAATTTAAAATGTTCTGTTGGAAGACTGAAATTCTCTACTTTTGAAAGAGCAAACTTTTTGTTGTTCAATATTGTAACTTTTTTTATAATGTTACTGAGAAAAACACTTGTGTCTTGCAAATTCTATAATAGCAATGTTTTAAGGGTAGATTGCAGTGCAAATCATTTCAACCTCACACATTAGACCTGCTGTACTGTTTGTACATGTAGCTATATTACAAAGCAAAAAAAGTTGCAGATTCCACAATTTTGTCTTGAATTGTAAATTCTTTCCTGCAAGAGCATAGATGTAATTCATTATGGAACATTTGCATTTTATCCTATGGTACCCTCACAGGTAATTGAGGAACACAAGTGTAAGCCACTACAAGGACTACACATTTGCGTCACTAACATTGAGGAGGCTACAAGACACAAGATCAGTCGTCAGACACATGATAATGGTGGTACTTATTGTGGGGAACTTGAAGAAGGATAGTTGTACATATCTGATTGTGGGCCCCGGTAAAACTGCTGGAAGTGTCAAGTACAAGTTTGCCAAACAATGGGCCGGGGTATCCACTGTGTTACTGTGACACACAGGGGCTGGGGACAATGCGAGGCTATGGTTTCTGTAATGAGGTGGTCTTATTACACAGTGGTTTATGGACAGTGTGGAGTGAGGTTATTGTTGGAGAAGAGTAACTATGCTATTGTTGAGGGAGGAGTCTTCTTCCACTCCAAGTGATACCTACCAGTCAGACTGGTCTGACACGCTTGACCAGTTTACTGTTCCAACTGACATTAGTGCTTGTTGGCTGTAAGGTAGGTCATATAACATGTTTACTGCTGTTTGATTGGCTGATTTTGGTGTAGGTGTGTTTGAGTGACTTCACCAGTTCTCATTCTGATAAACTGAAAAGAATAATTAACTGTGGGGGCGGGACTAGGTATATATACTTCAGATATTCTAGTGTATTTCATTATATTTTGTAATCCAAGATACAATCACCTGTGTGATGATGTCACTCACATCATAGTGGGTGTTGTCAAGGGCAACTCAGACATTGCTCTACTACAATAATCTCATCTCAGGTGATCCCTGTGTGTGATTTAACAGTGGATCATGTGATCTTGTCACAGGCCAGACGTGGTTGGCCTGATTGGCTAGTAGATAGTTGTAAACAAGGACAACGAGCCAATGAGGATCAGTATCAGTTGGTGGACTGGAGCAAAAAGTAGTTAGAGGCACAGGTGCTTATGATGTAAACATAATGTTAGGCTTATGGCTAGTGATATCTAGAAGCTGAACATTGCACAAACTCTCTACACAAAATAATGTGTTATCACAAAATACTCTAATATTTCTACAGGAAAAGTGAGAGGTTGATCACCACATCAGTGCCCCCACCCACCCCTGCAGATTGGGAACAACCAGCCACACCCACAACACAAACATGGTATGAATCAGGACCAAGTACATTAGATAGCAAGCAAAGATTACCCCAAGAAGTATGTACTTTTGTACAAGTATTTAGTACTTTGCCCCAAACCTTACATCAAAACTACAGGGGGTGTGTATGTATGCTTGAAAGGACTTAGGTATCCTTGAGCACTCATACCTGAATTGATTTATATAATTGTTATATTATTCCATCAGTTTCTTCCATATTTGGTTAACTTTTGAGACAGATAGTTAGTTCTGTCATCCCTTCCAGGTGGCATATTTGTAGCCTACAGAACAAGTGTTTGTGGTTAGAGATGAAGTTGGTCATAGCCTGAGGCCATTGACCCATCAGATGGTTGAGTCTGGGGGAGGGGCATTAACAGTAGTGGGTGTGGCTCCTAGCAGTGCAGCCATTGATCACACCATCTACCCACTACTATCCAAAGAGCCAGTAGATAATGATACTATAGTAACCGTGTGCTGGCTGGTGAGAATTATATGGGGTTGTGAAATGTGTGTCTATATAATAGTACAATGGTACCTTTAATCTGTATGTTGCTGATCACAAGAGTATTCAGACAAGTAATTTGTGTAGCTTATCTGTTTGCTATTCAACTACTCTAATAGAGTGTACACTTGTTCTAACAAAGTACACACTATTAATATATCAATCGAATTATGGATTTTGGTTGATTCTCTGCCATATTACATATATTCTTATAGGATTGTTGTATGGAGGCAAGCCATGTACTTGATAAGGCTTCCTTTGAGTTGTTTCACCCACTGGTTGCCAGGGAGGGTCTCCTTAGCAACTGCCAATACAATGGCTTGGAGATGTTGTATATCTCGAGAGTACTGGAGCAACTTGGAGCAGTGTAAGTTACACCCATATGTCACACCCACCTCTTTGGTTCACCTGAACAGCAAAAAAATGTGGTACTATCAAAGCGGTTATCACTCCTAATGGTTTTGTACTGAGACAAATGTGTTTTCATGTAATTTGTCTGTAGGGCTGGGAGATTGTGGTGATTGTCTCTGAACATTGTGATGTTGATATGTATTATAAATACATGTGCACCAGTGTTGGTAACGTGAGTGAGGTCATGAATAGTTCAAAAGTGTGAATGCATGTTTCATTCTAAGCTATCAAGCATGAAACTGCAATCCTACATTTTTTTCAAGAGCAATGAACTTTATACACACAGTGAGCAGTTTTTTTCTTTTGGCAAGATGGACAAGTTTTTTTTCCTGGCAGGCAAAAACAAAGCCTGTCCAGTTTTTTCTTTGAGCCATGGACTCTAAATTAATTGCACAGTGCAGGTCCCCAAGGTTCACTAGCTGGGGTTGTAGTATTACGATTTTTTTGTGTTGTAGTCACACCCCACTGTAATTTTCTTTGTCAAGTATGCACTTATATGGTTGTGCTTGAGTGTTTGTTGGTAAAGTAGTAGCTGTGCCTACACACCTGTATCAATGTTGAGTGTAATGTGTGGGTATGAGGTGGGAGGTCAAAACTTTACAATGGTGCCAAACCACACATCACCTTTACTGTCACCACTAATCATATGACCTGCATAATGTCTAATACATAGCTACAGTGGACCCTCGCAAATCCAACACTCAAATGTTAGGACAACCTGAACAGATAAAATTTAAAAAAAAAGTTTTAATTGATGCCTACAGTAAACGCATGTTTGGTTTAAAAGTTGAAGAAATGCAAAAGAAAGCATGTGACCATATCTGTTGAAAAAAAAAGTTAAGGGGGCAAACAACTATGTCCTATGGCTTCCATGAATAAAATTATGTGTTTTATAAGGAGCTGTAAAGCCAACACAGATACTGTTCTCCACCTGATGAGTAACACATGTTGTAGTTGAGACATTGAACTTCTGTTTAGTGCAAATCTGGGTGAAATCCTCTGAAGTATGTACAAATTATGGCGTGGTTACAAAACACTGTAATTTTAACACTAAAATCGATTCTCCTCCTACAGCTAATTGTGAAACTCCCCAAAAATTCTTGCAGTGGCTTGTAGTAACATTATCTTTAAAAGTATGGAAACAGATTTTTAGGAATGACTACTATGGCTTCAAAAGAGGAGGTAACTGTTTTTCATAGAAAATTTAAAGAGTTCAATAGCTCAATTGATTAAATACTCCAAAAAATTACTTCCATACTTTTGTTACAAACATACTCAGGTAGCAGATGATAAAGTTTAAGAAACGCAGAATTAAAACTGTGAAACTAGATCCAAAATTTGTCAAATTCTCATTCTTTAGGTCTAAAATACTAAACTGAGTCATAAGTCAGTACTTCTAACTGGAGATGGTGATTTTTAATTACCACAAACACAACTGATATAAAAGGGGATGGAAAGCAAACACAGATCAATGAAAACCAAGATTTTGCATGTGAAGCCATAGGAATTAGTAGCGTGCCCCCTTAACTATATTTTAAAGGATTCTGGAGGGGCAAGCATATCAGGGATCATGGAAGTTTGGGTTTTCTTACCCTTCAATACCAAACAATCTCACTTTCACTTCAAAACAGCTTGGCAGTATTACCTAGTTAAGTATAACCAAGCCCAAAAAAATGCCGACCTCAAACCCTTCCAACTGGTGTTTAAAAATTTTTTTTTTTTTACTGACTAACTGATAGACTATGGTTAACGCTACAGGTTTGATTTCTTCTTCACTGATATACATCACTTCAGCCTGAGACGTGCCTTTTCGCCAACCACAGCAGCTATGGTGCATGCATCATGGACTTACCTTTGTCCCCTATTTCTTTCTCCACTACCTCAAGGGTGCTGATTTGCAGCAACACACGGTGGCTTCAGTGCAAGCTGGCTGTTACCAGTAAATTCCATAGCAAATGGATTGATTGTAGAGGCCCTTCTCATACTGTTTTTGTTTGTAGCACTGTATAACACAGAAATTATGTTTTGGAAATGATCTGACAAATCCTGTGTACTGTACAAAAACTCAGTGTTCAGAATATGAGATGTCTGACCATATAATGTCAGGATCTGTAACAGGTAGAACATACCTGAAAATGAAGCGAAATGGCAACAATGCTTCCAGGAATTGATAGTTAAGGCATACATGTTTAATCACTATTTCTGTTGTAATGCTGTATAAAACGAAGCGAAATAGCAACAGCACTTTCCAGTAATTGATAACTAGGGCACATGTTGTGTCTGATGCTATGATGTGGTTTACGTGGTTCACCAGTGACAGTTACAAAACAAGCAAACAAACAAGATTAGAAAATTCATATTTTAGTAGGGATCATAGAAATAATAGGAAACTAGGGGGTCATCTACATGTACCAGTTGTATATATAGTGGGCACAGAAACACACATGCCATCAATTGTTTGAGCAGAGCACTATTTTTTGTACAACAGTGTCAATTCAGTGGCGGATTTAGGGGGTTTCAAGGTTTCCACGGAAACTCCCTTTGAAAAATGATTGCATAACAATTAAATGTTTTAATTATTGCAGCATGCGCCTTGATTGAGATACTCTAATAGAGCAGTCACAGTAGTTATTAAAGCAGTGTGTAGCAAGTTATTTAGGGTATTTTATGTACTATCAGTAGGCTGACCTTTTTTTTTTTTTGGTCTCACCTTACCAAACCAGACAATGTAGTGCAAACTTTGGCGTATCTCATGTCAGTTTATATCTCCACCTTCTAAACTGGAAACCCCCTTTATAAATTCCTAGATTCGCCACTGCAATTTTATAGTTATTTGTGTTAGTTATTCATGAAATACATTACTAGAGCAAATACAGACACAGTTGATAGATGAGTTTCACATAGACCAATATTAGGACAGCTGACTCAGTTGATTTAGTACAATTTTGGTAGTGATCGTAATCGTTTAATGTCCAACACCATGTTGTTATCACTATGGGAACTACCATCACTTGATGGCTTGTATTTATTTTCCACTGTACAGGTGTCATCCAGTCCATGTCTTTGTAAATATTGTCGTGTTGCTATGGAGACTTCAGTGTCCCTGGTGACCACAGATGGTGGCAGGGTATTACTCTTCTCAGTCACAAATTCACGTTTTCTGAGATACTTCAGAGCAATCAGTTCAGCCATTTGTGAATGTTCATCCACTGTAATGTTACTACTGCTGGTGTTGCTATGGTAATAGCTGTTACTACACTGTATCCGTGGTATTGGTAAGATAGTCATATCATTATCATCATGAAGGGTGTGTCCATAAACTGATAATCCATCTCCTCTGTGTTGAGGGGAAGATGGGATATGTTATACCATTGTTATATATTGTCCCTCCGTTAACCAAATGGGATCTTCCTCTCATAAAAAGAACAACAAAGAAGAAGATAGTCTTATGGAGTGTACATGGTTCCACAATAGATCACACCACATTAACTACTTGTTTCACCATTAACTCCTACAGTGCTCCCTCCATAATCCTAACTAATTGGGCCCTGGGGGAGTTCAGATAATAGGATCTAATCCAAAACAGCCAAACTGTAAAAAAAGAGTGCGGCCCTGAGAAAGGCTATGGTGAAAAAAGATGTGAAATCCAAGGTGGCGGCCAAGAAATGGCTGTGATGGTAGGTTAATGGTAAAAATTTTAATAACGACAATTCAGGTGAATTTTGTGCCAAGACCAAGCGGCACCAAATTCACTGAATTGTCGTTATTAAAATTTTTACCATTAACCTACCATCACAGCCATTTCTTGGCCGCCACCTTGGATTTCACATCTTTTTTCACCATAGCATTTCTCAGGGCCGCACTCTTTTTTTACAGCTTGGCTGTTTTGGATTAGATTTCACTTCTTTTTGTATTTGTATACCCCAAAGCCGGCCAATGGCCGGCTTTAGGGCTTTTTAACCTGTCATTTTTTTCTTTACTACAGGAAGAAGAAAAGATGAAGCAGGATGATTTCTTTGTAGCTGACCTCTCTGCAAGGTGATCCTTCTAACTGATCTCTCTACAGGGCGATTTGTTTGTAGCTGAACTCTCTACAGGGTGATTTGTTTGTAGCTGAATTATCTACAGGGCGATTTGTTTGCAGCTGAACTCTCTACATGGTAGTTTCTTTGTAGCTGAACTCTCTACAACGTAACTTCTTCTAGCTGAACTCTCTACAGGATGACTTGTTTCTAGCTGATCTCTCTACAGGGTGACTTGTTTGTAGCTGAACTTTCTACAGGGTGATTTGTTTGTAGCTGAACTCTCTACAAGGTAACTTCTTCTAGCTGATCTTTCTACAGGGTGATTTGTTTGTAGCTTAATTCTCTACATGGTGGTTTCTTTGTAGCTGAACTCTCTACAAAGTGACTTCTTCTAGCTGATCTATCTACAGGATGACTTGTTTCTAACTGAACTCTCTACAGTGTGATCTGTTCATAGCGGAACTTTCTACTGGGTGATTTGTTTGCAGCTAAACTCTTTGCATGATTGTTTCTTTGTAACTGAACTCTCTACAAGGTAACTTCTTCTAGCTGATCTCTCTACAGGATGACTTGTTTCTAACTGAACTCTCTACAGTGTGATCTGTTCATAGCGGAACTTTTTACTGGGTGATTTGTTTGCAGCTAAACTCTTTGCATGATTGTTTCTTTGTAACTGAACTCTCTACAAGGTAACTTCTTCTAGCTGATCTCTCTACAGGGCAATTTGTTTGTAGCTGAATTCTCTACGGGGTGATTTATTTGAGCTGAACTCTCTACATGATGGCTTCTTTGTAGCTGAACTCTCTATTAGGTACCTTCTTCTAGCTGATCTGACTACAGGGTGACTTGTTTGTAGCTGATTTCCCTACAGAATAACTTACAATGTAATATAACTGAGTAAATTATAAATGCAGCTGAATGCTTTATTAGGGTGACTGTTCTATTAGAGTATCTCGATCTCGCATTTGCTGCACCTAATTGCCTTTCGAATCATAACTCAGTGATTTGTAATCCGATTCTTCTGTACTACTGCAAGGACTTTCTATGATGATTATTCCAGCTACATACTGATTTTCAGCTCGTTGCTCTAAGCGGTTTGCCTGGTAGATACGAAAACTAATAGTTTTTTTATTCATAAAAATCGATCGCATAATTTTGACACAGGTTGGGTTTCGTATCATATCTCCATGGTCTTTATCCCGATTCCTTTCAAACCACAAAAAGGCACTCCTATGATGGTTGCTCCATCTACATATCAATTTTCAACTGATTCCTCCAAGGCGTTTACCCTGTAGGCATGACAGACCTTCGACCTTATTTTACGCAAATAATTGGTCATAACTCCGTGAATGTTCATCAGATTCCTACCAAAGTTGGTACGGAGATCCGCCTTAATGAGCCCTTTAAGTGTGCCAAATTTCAGCCCAATCCGAGCACGTATTCGTGTTTTATGGCGAATTTTGCGAAATGAAGATGAAGAAGAAAAAAACGAAGAAATTAAAACGAAATTTTGTTCGCTCGTATCTCGGAAATGGCTGGACCGATTTCCTTCAAATTTGGTATGTAGACTACCCTAACTGGGCGGCACGTCTCCAGAAAATTTGGTTCCAATCGGATAAGGGATCACAGAGCTACATAGGTGTGAAAATTGCGTTTTCTTTCTTCCTGTTAATATACTCACGGTGTGGTGCGCCGGCTTCTTGGGCCGCACGACACACTATCGTGTGTCTTGATAATAGAAGCCTGTTCATTTATATACAAAACTCCATTCAAATATTTTAATAGAACAGTCATTTCCACAGTTGGGATAACAGAATGTTCAGATAATTGATGATTGAATAATAGAGGGACTACTGTATTTAGTAAACTTATGCATAATTTCCTTCTGGAAACTTAAAAAAGAAATCAGCAAAGCCAAAACAAAGTAGTCTTATTGTTTTGATAGCTTACCATTTTAAAATGTTAGCAGGTCTTTTATTGGATTTTGAAGACCTCATTATCTCCCAAAGATCAAAGCATTTTATGCATGCCATTTTTATTTGTAATTCATGAATATTGTTATTGTAATTTGTTGCTATGTACTGTTAAGGTAGCTTAACTCACTTTAAATCACAATTGACACACAGAAGTATCTTCTCAACTGTTTTATAGTCTTGTCTGTCGTACTTCTCTAGCTAGGCTAATAATTCTATTTAGAAAATTTTATGTAATATTTCCTTTGATGTCTGAGGTTACTAAACCCAATAGAAACCTGTGGTGGGGTTACTAAATAGTTAGTAACCTGTGGTCTAGCTCGTAGTTGTTTACTACATTCATCAAACGAAAATTGGCAAAGCCAAAAACAAAATGTCCTTACTGATAGCTTACTTTCTGGACAACACAAGCATCAGTAACACTCAGATAGTCTAGGCGTTCAATCCACCAATGTCCAGCACGGATGTTTTGGTGCTGACACAACAAACACAAAGGATAAATCTAGATGCTAGCACTCACAATTTGCTCTTAATAGCTTACATTCTGGACAAGACAAGCGTCTTTCTAGCCTGGTATAGTAACTACTTGATACTGTCACAACGTCTGTGAATGTAAAGCCAGTGCAGTGACACTGACATGATCAACTCGACTTAAGGATAAATCCCAATGCTGGCATGCACATTTTGTCACTTTCTCTAACTCTTTCTTAAACTAGGAAATTTTCTAAACCAGTTAGAATGGGTCGACATTGGTTTCTATGTGTGACCGAGGTAATTAATTGTGGGTAGCCAAGCCCACATCGTCTGAGGGGCTCTAGAAATCTTGTCAACCTATTCTAACTAATACTTAATTTTGCTTGTGTAAGTATGGGACATACCGCTTTTCATCTTGAAGGAAATTGTTATTTCTGGTATACAACATTTTTTGCTTGTTTACAATGTCCATATATAGCCCCCCATTGAAAAGATCTAGCTTCACCCATACCATGAATAAACTGCCTCAAAGTGAAAGCCTTACCTACCTAGAATGTTAATACTGGCTCTTCATTTCACACATACAGGTTGCTTTTAGCACAGGCCGTTTTGCTCATTTGGGTGCAGAAAGAAAAATAATACGAAAAACAATTTCAGGAAACCAGACAAGTACCCACAGCCGGCACACGCCTGGTTTAAAAGATAAGTTGGTGAAGTCATGAAGTACACCTTAGCTAACTATAATAGGATGGTCTTAATAAAAGGGGTGGCGGCTAAGGGAGGTTTCACCGTAACAAGCATTATAGTATGCACAAGTTGAGCTGGATCCTGAAAAAAAAAAAAACAGCTAAAAATTAAGTTGATTTTTTTTTCTCAAGAGAGTAAACATTTCAGCCAACCAGATGATCAATGGCAATAGCAAAGGTGTCAACTACAGATATGTACAGTTTGGCTCCATTACAAGTTTGGGAAAGGGCTTTAATTGTATTTTATGGCTTCCCCATAGGAAATGTATGGTGAAAATTTTGACTGGCTGTAAATGTTATGTCAGACATTTGAACAAAAAGATTTTGAATGCTTTTAGTGGGTCGAGCTGTGCTAAATTTCAAGATTGTGTGTAATTCCATCCATGAGTTATTAAATGTTTTTGAGGATCCAGCTCAACGCGTGCATACTATAGTACTGCAAACATTGCTCACAAGTGTTCTGGTAATGCCAGCATCATTGACTGATCACTTCTGTGGGTGATGTCTGGATCACATGATCCTCCTGAGTAGTCGGTCTGTGCTGCCAATAATTGCTGTATTTGTTGCTGTGGAGCATTAAATGAAACAAACACAAACCCACAATCGCTTACTAACCACCATCATCTGGAGTTGCGATGATTGTGTTACCGCTGTTTGATTGGCTGGATTGTGGTCACCACTGGCTACAACTATGCTGGCACTTTCACCCACAAATGGACTGGATAGTTGACTGTAGTGGGGCAGTCTTGCACATGTCATGAGCCCCTCCTCTTTTGCACACTCCATCCCTTCCCACTTCATACTACCATCCTGTGTTATGGACTCCTCATAGCTCTGCATGTCCAACGTATTTGTATGACAGCCACACCCACTGGAATCACTGCAGCAAATCAGTCCACTGAGACAGGGGTGTGGCTGAGGAATCATGTGACTAGCAAATGATTCTTCATTGGAACATGATGAGGGCGTGGCATTTCCACTCATGTGACTTCCATTATTGTTAACAAGTGGATGTGTCTGTAGTAACATTGCTGCCTGGGAGAAGATAACCAATAGCTTCACACCATACTACTGCACCCACCTTCTGCTGCAGAGCAATCAGATCAGCCCTACCTACTGGTTGGTGTTGACTGAGGACACTAGTAGAGCAGCAGCTAGTATCACTACATAATGAACTATTGTCATTTGTTGTGTTTAATAGTCTATCAGTGTTGTCTGCTAGTGGAGCAGCCCCTCCTCCCCAGTTGGCCTGCTGCAAGGAGCCACACCCCTCATTATCTAGTACACTAACACACAATGAGCCATCATTACGTTTTGGTGGTCTTGGAGCCTAGTTGAGGACAATATCATGTTAACACGTACATCATAAAATATGTACAATGATACCATAGTGGGTGTTGGCTGTGGATCGGGGGAAGTGTTTTCATCTAGGACATGAGCAGCTGGAGCAGGCATCACATGGTCTGTTCTGGGAATTGTGTGATCTCCTGTACACGACTTGAGTGCTGACATGAAGAGGGTGTGATCAGCAGAATTGGGACTCGTTGGAATGAGCTCCAGTGGAATGTGGTTTGGAGTTTCGAGCTCATCACTAGTCACCCGACAACCACAACTATGAAAGTCATAGCAACCATCTTGTCCTACCTAGATACAAGACACAGCAAATTATTACAAACTTACTACACTAGAACACCTAGACATTGACAGGATATGAAGGTGTTGGTCTTATCGGTACAGCAAACATCAGAATATAGAGGTGGCCTGAATTAGAGGAATGGCTACAGTGGAACCTTTCTTGCCAAAGTAAGGACACAATAAAAAAAACCTCCATACTAAGGACAAAGAATAGACCTGGCTCCACTTCTGAAAGAGAAAAACTTGTTGCAGAACAAATGAGCCAAAAATTCAAACCATATAGTTATAGAGAGAGGCTCAACTAAATGTTTCACTGTTCCTACACACCTTGGCTTGCAAACACACTGGCTGGGTAGGGCTTGGTGGAAACAACAACACCAGGAAGCACCCATCTTCTGAGAATACCCTATACAAAATATAGTGATCATACTGAAGCCGTACGACTCATACCGGTCCCGAAGTGGTGACACACTAGAGACATACTGTACACAAGCAGTCCACACTGCTGGATGATGTGGACTAGACACTCCACTCAACCACCTGAGGAGACACATATGTCATAAGAACTAGTGGTATACTGATAATCATACACTACAATACCAAGAGTTAATAATATGGGATATTATTAACTCTTGACAATACTGTATACATATTTGGGAACATGGAGGTTTACACTTTCTCACAAAAAATATCGCCCGAAAACCAGCCTTACAATACCTTCATGGTGCCTTGGCAGTATTGGTTAGGTATAACCAAGCCCAAAAGTGCCTTCAGAGCAGTCAACAAATGATAAGTTCCCATGGAATTAAAAAAAAAAAAAACATTAAAACATTTTCTACTGACTAACTAGCTAACTGCCTGCCTGATGGCAGACAAGCAGATGTCACTTCAGCCCAACAGGTGCCTTCAGCATATTGCAGTATATATAATCTAGAGTGAATAATCTTGATACAATGTACACATCATGGACTTGTGTTCTTCTCACTGACAGCACGAGGTGTCAATTTGTGGTACTAGCACATGATGGCTTAATCATCTGTATGGACCTTATCTGCAATGACATCATAATTGACGAAATGGCAGTGTTCAGTGTGGACACTTTGTACATAATCACTAAAATGAGTTTTGTTTGTGGATTTCATGACATGGAACTATTGGATAATAAAGGTAAGAGGCTAGTTAGCATAATGTGACGATGTGAAATAGTCTCACCAGACGTAGTTTTGGTATCGACGCAAACCACACACATTTGTCTTGTGATTAAGTATGTATGCCTCACCTTGCCCCTTGCTGCAGTATGTAAACGTTAACATAGTGAACCGTCATCTCTCTGTACAAAAGTGTCCACACTATTGGCCGCCATTTTGTGCTTTGACGTCATTGCGGATAAGGTCCATTCTCCTTGGATTGCTTGCAGAGATGCTTCTTGTAATGCTCTTTGTTGTAATGGCTGCATAATGGCTATTGTACTTTCTCAGTAATTGAAAATAGGGGCACAATTGCTTTTTCTTTTGATGCAGTATGCCAGTCATATTACAAACAAACTCGAGTTGAAGGAAAAATTAGAATTTTAAGTATCATAGCCATAATAAGTAACAAGGGAGGTCACCTACACCTGAAGATATACTAGCGGTCATGAGTCCACCAGTATATCACCAAGTGAATCAGTACTGGGACACCTGTGTGCCAAGAGTCAGATCCTCCTGGGACAGGACTAACCCACAGGAGGCTGTAACACACACACACACACACACACACACACACACACACACACACACACACACACACACACACACACACTATACACAATCTTACACTCCAACAAGAGGCAAAGAGGGCACCTTTGGGTCAGAGGAAAGCAGCAACACCGGCTTCCTTGTCTGTTCCATAGTCAGGAAACTATTGCAAGTGAGACACAACCTCAATGAGCAAACGTCTGATGAAAAGCAGTGTGCATATTTGTTATTATTTATAGGATAAAGTTTTGCAAGGCCTTTCACTAAACTACTTATGGGCTTATCCTTGTTATAAAAAAAATGCCTTGATGGTTCAGTTTGCAACGTTAATTTATATACATATAGTAGCCACTCACCCATTTCTTATCCTACCCTGGACCACAGATAGGGGGTGTGGCCCCATCAAGTTACGAGCCAGTGCTGTAGGGACGATGGGTAGGGTTGGGATGGGTGTAACACTTATCAGGTGATCAACTAAGACACACCCACCTGCAGAAATATCACACACACCCTAACAAACTTACAATACAGATGTCATACCCAGCGATATGCAGGCTTAGTAGTACACAACACTTAATGTAAGTAACAATGCCAGTCACTGTGTGGTATGAATCATTTCACCAACAAACTAAATGTTAGTAATGATAGGAGCCACAAGCCATACCAGCAGTTCATATACTCCACAGCCAACGAGTGATACATCTCATGGCTATTTTGTAAATAACGCCCAGCACAACTACTCCAAAAACTCAAATCCTGTTTAGTCCACTATCCCACATGTGGCTAAAACAATGAAAACATCAAATAGAACAATGACAGTATTATCACACTCTTCTCAACTCTAATAGAGCAATCAGATGTTCCTTTACATTTTTGTCAACTGAACATCATTCAAAATCATATGTGTACCTAGTAACCACTTGCCAACTACAAGCATGATATTCCTCACTGGAATATTAACAAATACACACCCATACTGAGTTCTACAGGTGTGAGATAGTACTAATGGTCCTTCATTACATCACAGCCTTATTATACAAGGACACATAACACTTAGTAGGTACGTACATTTGATGGCAACATGGGAAGGTCCATCTGGATCACATGAGCACATCATTCTAATTGATGCCATCCTAGCAGGTTCCAATACAGTCACATTCCTACAGTGATCCAATAGTTCCTGTGGAAAACAAGTGACAATGGTACCACTGACATGTCAAGGTGTCTATTTTGACTGCAATGAAGGCATGAAGTATGCCTTAGCTATAATTACTAAGACCAAGAGTTCATAGTTACCTATTGTTGGGACAAAAACGAATCAGAAGTTTATGAGCGACAAAAGGTGCCAGCCTAAAAGCTTCTGACCAACTAAAAACATTTTAAAATGATGTTGAACAACAAGCCTGCCTTATAATTAACTTATACAACATACACATTAACAACCTTTAGGGAATTCCCCATATCAGCCATGTTGTGTGTCATCATCCCTTCCATATTAGGAGTTGAACTACTCACCTGTGCAAGAACAACACATACTAATCCTCACTGAAGTATTAATATATAGTGGCATAGTGACACAGAAACATTTGTGTTTTTAAAACT
Organism: Dysidea avara; assembly: GCF_963678975.1. NCBI lineage: Eukaryota > Metazoa > Porifera > Demospongiae > Dictyoceratida > Dysideidae > Dysidea > Dysidea avara. Next base: position 17,728,127 of record NC_089284.1, on the reverse strand, counting down.
CACATTTTACATGTGCTAGAAAAATTGACCACAACTTTACACGACAGTAAGACCATTCCCATCAAAATTATGCAGACATTTTGTGAAGCATTTCAAATAATTAAGCTCCTGGTGTCATGATTCTATCACTCTCAGAGAGTTAAAGGCCACTGAGGTATGCTGACAAGGAGTGATGTAAATGTAACAACTCATACAACAACATATCTTTGCATACCGACCTATAATACTATATGTGAACCGCTAAGCAAAAACCGGCCGTGTTTGCACTTTCCTCAAATTTCATGAATACACTCGATTTGTACAGCAACAATACGGCAAATAAATGACAAACAAAATTTGGCTCAATCTGTTCACCATGAACTGGAACATCGATAAAGGTATAGTGTTTTCCCTGTGTGACTCCATGTGGACAAAGAAGAAGGCCATCTCAACAATTAAATGACAATGGTAAACTTTATTTCTAAATAAGCACCCATAAAACACATTGTGCAAACACTAAACAAAGATTTTCTTGCTCCCAATTAACACGAGAATCTGGTGATGTGTAGGTTTTACCCAGTTTATTTCAATAAGTTTTTATAGCAAAATAGGATTTTGCAAGAACTACTGGTTTTTGCTCAGTGGGTCACATATATGGCAAGTAGTAACACACCACAGTTAGAGGGATGATGTAATCTCCTGGCAGTGTTGCTGTTGGTGCCAGCTTCTGGTGATCCTGGGCTGATACCTTCCCCGGATCAAACCTGTCAATCTCCAACACCAATCCATCATCAGCTAATGGAGATCACCATAGCAACAGTACACAAGGACAGTATGTACTAACAGAATGGAGTACTAGATACTGGCAATTTTGAAGCATAAGTAGCATAATTTATATAGGGCCTGGTAACATCTAGTGCACACACACACACACACACACACACACACACACACACACACACACACACACACACACACACACACACACACACACACACACACACACACACACACACACACACTAATACTCATGTAACAGTGTATGACCCTTTATGTGCAAGGAAAATAGCCTTCAGTAGAAATTGCTGTGATTGAAAAAGCTGTGAGACACAAGAGACTACATATTATCTCATGATACAGTATTGTATATATTTGGGGCTCCACTAATTCACGGAATGGAATGGAACAAACTACCAAAACACAGAGAATGATTTTTTGACTACTAAATTTACGACTCATAGCTCTTTCTTCACTTTTTGGTTATGTGATGGCGACACCTTTGGATCTGCCTCTTCCTGACATTACAACTGAGGAGTTTCACCAAGCTTGGACTCGTTTTGAACTGGTCACTAACGCAAAAGAGTGGAATGCCAATAGAAGGATGCTTGTCCTTCTTGCTGGAAAAGCTGATAACACCCATGAAGTGAATATAAGTCATCATAAGCCCTAGCTCTACACAAGAACTATCAGGGAAAATAAACTACAGGAAAATTTAGACAAGATAGTCAAACACCTTGAAGCATTGGAAATGGGCCAGAAAGATATCACTGATGGATCATATACTACAGTCCACCAATCTGTGGACAATGTCAACAGCGTGAGTATGCTGAGCCAACCTGTGGTGAAATTAGAGATGTCAAACGACACTCCCCTTTAAGGCCAGTCCAAAGGGTGGGAGGCTGGCCACAACCTTGACACATATTCACCACTTGTTGGAAAACACATCTACTATAGTTAATGCAATCCTCTACATCAATGGTAATATTTCTGACAGGTTCACCACAGTTTTTTCTAGTTCAGCTACAGCAGCAGTTAGTGCTACAGGGACTCCCTTGGACATGGCAGGCCAGGCCACACTCTCAGTCTCACTAGACACCTTCACTGTCACATATGAGTTCACTGTTGTCTGCCACCCGACTGTGGATTGTTTGCTTGCTGCTGATTTCCTAAAGAGATACGAGGTTATTGTCAAATGCGGTAACAGTGTTCTTCAATATAGGGAACACCAGCAGGCTATCCCTGGTAATAGAGGATATCCTGACCTTGAAAATGTAGTGTCAACTGAAGTACAGTACAACAAAGTTTGAATCACATCACTCAATAGTCCATGGTCTTCCCCAGTCATCATGGTGAGAAAGAAGATGCAGCCGGAGGTTCTGCATTGACTATCATAAGTTGAATGCTGTAACTTGTCGTAATGCCTACCCACTCCCATCGACTCAATGCTTGACATGAGACCTTGCCTCTGGATACTGGCAGGCGGCTGTGGAAGAGCAGGGTAAGGAGAAATGCATTCTCCACTCCAGAGGACCATTTCAAGTTTATGCCATTTGGACTTACCAGTGTACCTGCTACATCCCAGAGGCTCATGGAGTGTGCCTTGCTGGTTTGCAGTACTTAATTTACCTTAACAGCATAATAATAGTGTTCAGCTCAAAGTTCAGAGAACCTTCCTGTAAGCTTTAGCCAATGCTGAGTTACAGCTTAAACCATCTAAGTGTCACTTTGCTCTTAAGGAAGTACAATGTGGTGTCCCAAGCAGGAGTCAGGCCAGGTGATGACAAGGTGAAGATAGTCTGTCCAGTTCCAAGAACCATCAAAGAACTGAAACAGTTTTTAGGCTTGACTACTTACTATTGGCAGCTAATCAAGGACTATCACTACAGTGGGACACGTCCTACCAGCTAGCCTTTGACATGCAAAGACAAAAGCTCACTACACCCAAACTAACAGTCAGATCAGTAGCAAACACAAAATATGGCACACTGTCTATCCTTACAGCTCCAGCCTTCCCATCCTGGTGCTTCTGACACTGCTATTGGCTGTTTGCTAGTACAATGAGGAAGTTGTTATCTTGTATTGGAGCAGGCAGTAAACTAAAACAGAAAAAGAACTACTCTGCAATTGAGCATTAGGAAAACTAGCTGCAGTTAGCTCCATCAAAGAATTTTACCCTGTGTGTATGGGTTTCCGTTCAAATTAATCACTGAATCCCCTAACTTCTTTTTGCTCTCTCAAAGATGTGGGTGACTGTCTGTCCAGACAGATACAGTTTGATTTCAAAGTGGAATATCAAGCAGGGAAGAAACACACTATGCTGAAGTGCTATCTTGATTACCACCTAGTGATGCCTGTTATGGAGTATCACCTTGAAGGTGTAACTGTCGACTTACAGGAAGCTCATAACACCCCCACTCTTTTCTTTAAGAACACCAGAGTTCTCTTGGCAGTACTCAACTACCTCCCACAAAACCAGGTATGATCAGCACACAACCAACATGTATTTCAGTATTGGTGATCAAGTATGGCTGTATGTTCTGTATCACAAGTAAGAAATTGGTTTGTTTATATACAGAATTATTGATAAGTTTAATGTCCTGAATTAGCATACCCAGTTCCTTGGAGAACCATACTAAGACACTAGTTGTTCACCACAATCAGCTTAAGCATCGTTTGGGAACACCAAAGCCTCCTCCAGAATACAACTCAAAACACACATCTGTAACTGCCAGCAACTGGCTGTATCCTGATGTAGTGAGAAGGCAATCACCTGCTGCTGGTTATACTACTTCTTTACCTGACGTTCTAATAAGAGAAAATTGTGAGCAAACTAGGATTGGAACAAGGATGTAGTTATGTGGCTTATGTCTTTAAGATGTGTAATGCTAGGTGTATGACATTTGAATTATTAGAGAGCTGTTGTATTGTACAATGTTAATTTTGTTGTAAGGTAGTGCCAGCTGTCCCCACACTATTCTACACAGCATTGCTGGAAGGAGTCGCAAACTTAAGCCTCTCTGGCTGGACTGCCATTGGCTTGGAAACAGGAAAATACTGTACGCTGCACACATGTTAAGTTGTATGGATATGTGAGAGGCATCAACACTGCTTTTGAATGCACCCAGTAGTTCAAACCAGCTATCTATCTATGCTTCACTTCCTGTGGAGTGGAACATGAACATTTCTCCTGCCCCACAAGCTTCCGTTGGCCAGTCCAACAGGCATTGTCACATCAATACTATAGCACTATATATAGTACAACTAGTTCTACCAAATAAAGTGGTGTCAAAAATCACGGTTTAGTGATCCATTCCGTGTGGATTATTATTATTATTATTATTATTAGTGCTTTACATAGTGGGTGGAGGCCACTATCTTTTAGCAAGAGTATGTGTGACTGGATTTTACAAAACCGATCAATCACACATTAGGCAAAAATGTAACCAACACCACCAGTGGATAGCTACACTATCATACTACTAGTTTTGACCCTTAGTACTACTCAAACTACTCGAGTTTGGTTTTAACAGATGTCTTTCCTGGGTGGTGTGGAGAGCTTGAATGGCAGTTTCTGGCCTTGTGAAGGGCCTGGCTTGGCAAGAATCAGTAGTTTACTGGTGGATGGCCTGATAATGTTGGCCAGATGTTTTTTTTTTCCTGTTGATTTTGCTACATATCAGCCACTAAGAAGCCAGCACAGCCCTGTAATCTCGTGTCTGGACTCCAATCGCGGTCTGCCTCCATTTTGAAGTCTATGTCTTGCTGCTGACTTGAATTCTTTAAAACAGTTCATCTTGAAACTTCTTAATGTGCGATTTGGATTGTTTTTCCAAAATTCAGTCACATATAATGGGGGAGGGAGAGTATCAAACTGCACTATATGCTGTGAAAATCTAGGCCCATAAAGTAACCCACATACCATCATTTCTTCTTGTAAACCTGACCACTGCTGATTGTACAGATTTAACACGTTACTAGTTCAAGGCAAATGGTCTGCATGGAATTGCAATAGCTGAAAATCCATCTAGACATGTCAATTTCGCTAGCAAAACTGTTGAGGCAGGGGATAGTGACCTTGATAAATCTCCAATGAAGACGTCAAGTGCGAGGTTGATATTTACGAAGACCCACACCAGGGTACTGGAAGGTTAGCTGCCCGTGTCTTTTTCTTTGTACTGAGTTCCTCTGTGCAATGTTCCATACTTTTCTCAAGCACACTGTTCTTTCACTCAGTAGCTTCAGTTTCTTCACGTGTACATGTGTGTGCACAAAGTGTACCCATCGCACGTAAAATTAATCACCAATCAACACAAATCACCAAGTCATTTGAACAATGCCTTAAGACTTTATGGGCTCATTTTTCATAGCGTAGTTCGACACTCCCCCCATTATTATACTCTTGCTTTTAGGATACTACAACGATACTAGTATTTTTAAAAATTGTTAATTTAAAAATGAAGTAGGGATCTATGCAATAAAAGTAATGAAACAAGAGATGAATGATGGTATTACAGCATAGCTCAGTGGGAAAGTCCCTACTTTGGCATTAAGCAAAATAATTGTTATAGCTAATGTGCCAAAGTAGGGACTTTCCCACTGAGCTATGCTGTAATACTACTATCTGTTTCACTACTTTTGATGGCATAAATTCCTACTTCATTTTAAAATTATTACTAATTTGTTTAGTTTTTTGTTGTAGCACAGCTAGCTACAGTGTAACTTGTGACTGTTCTATTAGAATATCATACATGACTGTTGTATTAGAGTATATCTCAGAGTATATCTCGACTCAGCCAAGGGGTGTGCAGTTAGCTAGACCAATAAGGGTGTGGTCATCTGTTTGTTGTTGAGCAAACAGTTGGATTGTTAAGAGACATGGTCTCCATACTGTGTTGCTATTAGTCCACTTAGATCTTTAATTGATGGGAGTGGTCGTGAACCTATCGTGAACGGGATCCTAATTGCGAACTTGCAGATATCTAGCTGGTATATCTCTTATAGTAGTGCCGGAACTGAAATCCAGCTCTGAAACAATTCTGTGGCATCTATATATGCTGCTGAAAGAAGTGGTGATATGGAAAATCAACGCCTAGATATGGTTCTGTTGGATGAAAAAGCAGCCTGATTGAAGATAAAAGAAAAGACAAGGCGCAGAGGGCCTACACCTGTCGGAATCCCAAAAGGCACATCCCACTGGTGAGTTTGCTATTGTGGCGTAAAATAGTGGCCGTGCGTTGCTTAACCTCTAGCCTTGCAACTGTGGTCACTCAGTGAGGCAGTCAGACTAAAATTTGAGTTTTGGCGATTTAAAAAAAAATTCTATATCCAGCCACCTGTAAGTGTTTAGTTATGTTTTTAACACTGTGTCTAGAGTCCCGGCAACGGGACCCGCACAATTTTTTTTGTAGTCCCGGCAACGGGATTATAAGCTTAAAACGTACGGGTCCCGGCATATAAGTAATTAATAACAAGCGCGCGAACTGAAGTTATATTCGCGCGCTTTTTTAACGTGGGGAAACGTGGAGGGAAAGCGATTTTTCTGATTCTCAGTAATAGAAGGCCCAGTTACTATTGACACTTTACGGCATCAGTCAAACGATCAACAGCAGCACTGTGACATCCAGCCTGAGTCCAGTGGACCTACCGTGGCTCATTGGCAGTGATTCGGCGAGCAGCTGGCGCACTCAGGTACTGTTATGGTAGCATTTTAGTTTTCTAATGTTGTTATTCTTATAACTGTTCTTATAACTTACGTGAGTAAACAAAAAGACTGAAAGAAATTCTGGAGTTCACGAACAGGGCTTGAACTCAGGACCTACAACATCATTCTACTCTAGTCACTAGTCCTGTTAATCAAGCCACTGCCCTGCTGTTTGTTGCCAAGATCCTTTGGTTTGTACCTTATAAATGCAGACTGAATATGACATAGCTACTATATTAAGGGAGCAAAGAAGGTAGAGCAATTGCTTGTTAAGCATATAAGTCTATCGCTGTCTGTATGAAGGTAGGGTAGGGTTTTTTTGAGTTTGAGGTGAGCTAGGGTTGGTCCTAGGGATGCTCTCTCCAACCCTAGCTCGCCTTGAACTCACCTTCATACAACTAGTGTGCTACACAACCTTTCATGATCATGCAGTATAAATAATTGTTGTTTTTGTTGGAACTGAAACTGATCAGAATCTATGTAAGAATAAGAATTTTACTCTATTGCAGTCTGTCACATATTATAATAATTATACTAAACTGTGTGTGAAAATCAATGCTCAATAATATAGCTAGCAGTCTAGTTGGTGTGTTATACTAGTGTTTATGTTTTATATAGGTACAATGGATTGTGCAAATAACATTAAGGATGACAGTGATGAAGGGGAAGATGTTTTAGAAGAAAACAAGATAGTAGAAACAGAAGATTCAAAACAAGCTCAGGAAGCCGACGTTAAAAGTGAAATCATTTCTGTTGGGGATAAATTTAGTAGTAAAGAGGAAATGATTAAACAAATCCAGTTGTATGAAGATGCTAGCTTTGTGAAGTTTTGGATGCGGGATGCAAGAACTATTGAGAATGCACTTGAAAAGGGACGAGTTGAACGACATTTAAATCCAAAGCTTTACTATTATCAAGTAAAGTACACATGCATACAAGGTGGACAAGAATTTCGTCCTAAAGGCAAAGGGATCAGAAACACATCGTAAGTGATGTAGATACTGCTGCTTATTAACTACATGCATAGAGACTAGTACATATCAATGAATTATACTATACCGATGTATGGTGAAATTCGTTAGACTACAAACATGTCTAATTTCTCATGCATGCTTCCAGGACACATTGCTATTGACTAATTATGCATTCTCATTTCCATGGTTATGAAGCTTAGGAGGAGTAAAACTACCTTGACCTTTGTTTTAGTCCTAGTTTGTAAAAGAAGTACAATCACACATGGCTAAGTGTTGCATTACAAAGTACCATATAATTTCCATAAGCTAAAAGGAGAAACTTACACTGTGTATACACTTCCACTTCAAAATGCTATTCTGATTCATCTTTAGAACATACAAGAACAAATGTCCAGCCAACATCCTGGTAAAGGTTGATAAAAGTGGTGAACAGCTTGAAGTAACGGCAATGAGAACTGATCATAATCATCCTATTTCTGAGGTAATTGGTTATTCAATAAATAATATGTTGATGTGCTTTACTCTGTTATGTCCTTTTAGCGCCTGTATAAACATTATCCCCATAACAGAAAGTTGACTGGCCCTTTAAAAGATAAAGCCATTTCATGGCTCTCAATGAAGGCAAACAAAAAGATCGTTCAACAGGCTGTATGTAGTGAAAGTGGTAATGTGATACTACTCAAGGATCTATCAAATCTTGCAGCAAATATTAAGAAACAAACAGGCAATGACTTGGATGATACGGTCAAAATGCTAATGGAAAAGCATGGTATGTAAGCTTTGAGTGATGAGTAGAGTTACAATTATTTTTGTTATTGCTATAGGTGCTAATGTTGAAATATCTGTTGACGACAATAAACAGTTTAGTGGATTGTTTGTTCAGGATAAGCAAATGAAAAATGCATTTGAAGCATATCCAGAATTAATTTGCATTGATGCCACATACAAGCTACTTAAAATTGGATTACCTGTGTACTTGATGCTATGCGAGGATTCCAATGGGCAAAGTGAAATAGTTGCTTTATGTATGATTGCTTCGGAAGATGCCACTAGCATCAGGTGGATGTTGGATACATTTAAAACCCATAACGAAAAGTGGACTAATGTTCGTGCAGTTATGGCAGACAAAGACATTAAGGAGCGTGACGTGGTTAAAGAATTGTTTCCTGACTCATTTGTTTTGATATGCCTTTTTCACACACTTCGTACTTTTAATAGGGAAGTGAAATGCGACAAAATGGGCATTACTGCGGCCCAGAGAACTTTGAGTTTAGAAATGATTCAGAAGCTTGCGTATGCTGCATCTGAGGCTGAATATCAGAAGCTGTATGATAGCTTTCAGTCTAGTTGCCCCAAAGCTGTTGTTGAATATTATAACAAGAATTGGCACCCTATCAAGGATGAATGGGTCTTGAGCTACAAAGCTACTTGTGGAAGCTTTCTGAATATGACTAACAACCGTTTGGAAAGCATAAATGGAAAATTGAAGCAAGTGATAAGTCGTAACAGTTCTTTGTATGAATTTTTTGAAAAGTTTTTTGTTATATTACAGACATTGAGGACTGAAAGAGATCACAAAGCTGCTTTAACTTTTCAAAAGACAAAAGTGTTTCTTTATCAGAAAGATTCTGCTGAAATGCAGTATTCCGAGCTTTTGACATCGTACGCATCTTGTTTTGTTGTTAAACAATTGAGGCTAGTCACAAAAGTTAAAGACATCCGAAGGGAAGATGATGCTTACATAGTGAACACCAATGATGGTGACAAAGTGGTGACTCAAGATAGCTGTGAATGTATTTTTTATCAGTCTATGCGTTTACCTTGCCGACATATGTTTTCACTCCGAAAGCAGCTTGGTGTTTCCCTCTTTGATACTACCATTTGCGATAAAAGATGGACAGTGGATTATTATCAAAGAACACATAGAATTTTCTCAGATAGTATTCATCAACCATCATCTGTTACCATTGCAGAGATTGACATAAAGCCACAACGCAGGTTAAGTCAACAAGAGAAGTTCAGAAAAGCTTCCATTTGTGTGACGGAGTTGGCTTCTGTAGCAAGTGAAGCTTCTCATGTTCATTTTTACCGTAAAGTTGAATTAATGGAAAAGCTCTGTGAATACTGGAAGTCAGGGAAAGAAGTGGGTTTGATACTCCTGGATGAAGGTGTGTAATTCTGCATGCAACTATTGGCTTCATTTGTATTTTTGTTTAGATGAGTCAAACTGCAAAGCCAGTGAAGATGATGATGAACATATTAAAGACAAGCCCTATGAAGATAAACCCTCTTCTAAACCCAGCAAACTTGATGCGTCTGAAAATGAGCCCAGTGATGATGATGAAGTTGTTGGTTTGGATGGTAATAACTATTCACTTAGCGTGTCTGATGGAAAGTTTGAAATGGTTAATGTTACAACTGCCAGTGTAGATCTAAATAACAATGCAGCATGTGAGGCAGGGTCATTTGAAACTACTGACAGGCCTATACATGGCCACTCTGATGTAGAATGTGACAAGCCTTCAAGATTGCCTATGGAAGCAGATAGTAAAGAAACAGACAGCCCACTAAACCTAGGTAAAATCTGTATATTTAACATAATGCTGGGTCATTTAAACATAAAGGGTCGCATCTTAATTATTTAATGACAATTACTATATTTATAATACTACAATCTTCCTTTGTATTGTAATGGAAATATAGTTTCTATTTGCTCATACTATTATCTGTTGTTTTCTTTGGCTAAGGAATTACAATGCCTCCTGTTATCCGAAAACGTGGAAGACCTAAAGGCCACCTATTAACAACTATAGGCTTGCCTAGTAAAAAAACGAAGTACGCATCTAAACCATGTAGTTTTGAACGCTTGGGCTGCAGGGAAAGAGAGCGAGGTAAAGAAGAGTGTTGTGAATTATCCATGCACGTACTTTATTTTATTTTTATAACTTGCAAAATAGAATATTATTTTATGTTTATTGCTAGTGATGCTGGAATGGTTTGTATCATCGGATGCAGCAGAGAAGTGCTTAGATGGTGAACTTATAGAGAGTATTGAAAGAAGACCTGAGAAAATATCTAATAGTTGTCTGGATGAAAATGTAAACATCTTTGAAATCAGGAAGCATTTTACCAGCGATATGTGGAAGGCGGTTCTTGAAATAATTGAATGCAAAAGAGAACATTCTGATTGGTTATGCAATGTATGCTACAAGGATCTTGAAGATCAGACAGCAATTTGTTGTGACAGCTGCTTGACCTGGTTCCACTTAAATTGTGCTGGGTTAACAAAGATACCCAAACGCAAAGAATGGTTTTGTAGAACTTGTTTTAGTAAAAGTGAATCTGTTTCTCAAGCACAAGGTAAGAGTAAACAGTCCTCAGGTAAGGTTAGCATACATAGTTTATAATAGAATTGGAAATGTATTTTACTTCACTGTGATCAGAGTTGGGGTCATTACTTTAACAATGTAGCTCGTTACATATTACTCATTACTTCTAAGTTGTGTAATGCATTACAATTACATATTACAACCAGAAAACAAAGGTACACGAGTTGCATTATTCATTACTTAGAGGGTGGTAACTAGTAACATATTATATTACTTTCGCTCGTTACAAACTACAGTGTAAGTCCAGCCTTTTAAAATAGAAGTTCACTGCCTACAATTGCAGTTGAAGTGAAGGTAGCTATTAACTTGTTCTAGTCCCTGAAGTATTAGTTTACTAATTGTTTACAGTGCTACGTATAAGTGTTGCTATAAATTCATTGTGATATAATTTTTTGAAGCATGATTTCAGTAGGATATAATACATCTTTTCAAGAAATTTCTGAAATGTATTCAAGTACAGTAAAGCAGCATACATTGATTTTATAGATAGTTGCAAAACAAGCATCACTTCCAGTAGCACGCAATCAAAGGATTCTGCCAATTTATATTCTACATATGTTGTGTATATGTGACCTGGTTTGGCAAAAAGAGGTTACTTATTGCCTATTATTGAGACGCGTTGATTTGAAGTATTTAGAGTGATAATTCTAACTCTTCAGCTAATGTTAACAGCTATGTGCATGTATGTAATTTCCGCACATTCTGCTCCAGTTTCTTACCTTCAAAACCTAATTTGCTGCCATTTTATTTTACCAAGGTTGTTGTAGTATCAGGCGGCGCAACAATGGGAGGGTAGCAGGGGGGGGGGGGGGGATTAGCAAAACAAAATGGATATTAGGGAAGCTATGGGATGAAATAGGCCAAGTTATGGCTTTACATGCCTTGAAACTGACTGAAATGAAGAAAATCACTAGCACAGGTCTTAATTTAATACCTCGAGGCTGTACAGGTACACACAGTTATCTACTTGCTGGCCAGTGTGCTATTGAAATGGCGAACTACTGCTGTCAGATTGCCACTGGACAAGGAAAAAGCAGCCAGCAAAAGCAGACCACTTGTTCCAGGCTAAGTCTGACAGTGAAATGTGGTAGTGTGTTTATGTAGCTGTGTACTGAAATCTAATCAGTTTCCTGTCGTGGGGAATAAGATCCTTTTTCTCAGACTGGGTCACATAATAATGCTCTGTCAAGCCATCATGTCAATGGAATATGCACACTATATGACATAATTCTTAGCTGGTATTTTGTCATTACAAAGTGTGTTTACTATATATAGCATCATCTTCAAACAAACAGTTGGTAATCAGCAAACAAACTGAAAAATCACTGACCAGTAAACATAGCCGTAAGCTAATACAGCTTCTTGTCAACCATGCAACGTGATGTGTTTCAAATAGAAAGATTAACACGCATTTCGCAAATGAGAGCACAGTGGCTACTGGAATCGAAAATTGAAAGATATAAATTATATGACAAATCATTTCTTTCTCTAATACTCAAAGATGAATGGGTATCTGATGAGGTTACCATATAAGATCTATTTGTATTCTAGCTGCTTAATGTATTTCATATAGGTGATTTCTGCATATATTCATGTGCTGATACGCAGAAATGATCTGGTAAGTTTCATTATTTGGACAATGTATTTATTTTTTTTGTATCTGTTGGTTTAGGAAACAACTGTGCATGTCATGGATACCAGCATTACAAGCAAAATTTGCAATGGGGTGTTTTTTAATCATGACAAAAAGCTAATAAATGTTAGACATTGTATTGAATGGCCATAAATTAAATACTTGTTACTGTGCAGCTCGATATTCCAAAATATGAGAAGATCATTGGGGCATTTCTCCAAAAAGGAAATCATTGGGTTTTATTGGTAAGGCTCATTAAATATTTTACCTTTGTTTCACATGAATGAATTACTATGGGGGTGTTATCAAATTATTAGGCTGCTCACTTGATAACAAAATTTTTGGCTAACTATGTACCAAACTATATTAGTGTACCAGTGAATTAAATGGCAGTTACATGCATACTGTATACAGGTGATTGAAAGAGATTCATCCACCATCATGTATATAGACCCGAAAGGAGAGCGAGATGCATACATTCAGAAGCTTACTAAACACTGGAAGTACGTTACCTTAAATACCCCTGTAGCTGATACATTGCATATACACCTTAAAAATCCATACAGCGTTTTCTCAAGTTATCACTACTTATCACAAACTTGGCAGAATCTTTACAAGTGGACGATTGTCACACGACCCCACTGTTTACAACGAGATAACGTTTCCTGTGGTGTATATGTCATGAAAGTGAGAACAGCATTTCAGTGCTATATTATTGTATATGGGTAGTACCTTAAATGGTACAAAATATTATGTATTGTGCAAATGCTTTTTGTGATAGCTAAGTCTTAAATGTACTGAGTATGTTAGTGCACTTTACTGCATGGCACAGCAGAGTTTAATAAATACATAGTTATACTTAGTCATGATCCTTAAAATATACTATGCGCGTAAATTTGGTTGAAATATCATACTGTAGGTGCAGACCCCTTGCATATTGTCCATTCTTTTTTATTGTGTTTTCATAGTTTGCGGAATACATTTTAAAAGGAAGACCACTACCATCTAAATTAACCAATTTGTATAAAATGAGAAATGACATGGCAGTAGATTTACTTGAAGAATCAGGTAATATGTTGTGTTGTGTAATGATCCCTATGCTAACAGGTGTGGGTGTGTGAGGAAAAGAGTATGTATAGCTGTTTTATGCATACAGTACAGTCCACATACAAGCACAACATCATAAATTATAAAAACTGGCACCAACAACAATTGCATGTGTCTAAAATTAGAGGATGTGGCACTTGTATGTATTGTATTGTATTATTGCTTTGTATTGCACACAAGTATTCTTTCTTCTACTCAAGTGCAGGATACTAGAAAGCAACCATGTTAAATCAAACTGTAATGTATTGCCCAAGTGTATACAGCATCTACCAACTTATATTTGTCTGTATAACTGCACTTAAAGGGCATGCAGATGCATTTAGATTATTATTTAAACATTCTACAGCATACTGTATGTTGTATAATTCTTCTGGATGCTAAATGTATAGCCACCTATGCTATACGTATGTGTATTAATATAGAGACATTAGATGATTACTGTCACTATTGTGGAATGATCAGTTCACATGATGATCAAACCTACTTGGTATGTACATAGTACTCAGCTATGTACCTGTTATGATTACAATAAATCATTAATATAGTGTAGATGTGATGATTGTGGATGGGGATATCATCAGTACTGCATACGTAAGGAGTGTAGAGATGCCAACAAAGATAGTAAAAGATTTATTGGCCCATGCTGCTTAAAGCAAGGAAGTCGTTAACTTAGTATAACAGAACAGAAGTTTCAGTAAATAACACCTATTTATTACGGTTACTAAATTAAGCCATACATTAAATTTAGCAATTTTAGCGAATTCAATTTTTTCACTAAATTTAGTACTAACTAAAGCTGCAAAATGTATGGCTACTTGTCTACATCAACTATATATTCACTAAAATTTGTATACACTAATTTTTCCAATTGCTAAATTAAATGTATTACTAAATTTTAGTAACCTTTAAGGTAACTGGGCGACAAACAATATATTCATGCTGCAATGATTTTAGCATCATATACCATTAACCAATAGACAATATGTATTCTATATTATGCTCAGACCATGGTATATAAGAAGAGTTAATTACATGGTTTTGGGAGAATCACTTGTAAGTGGTCTTCTGTCTGTACAGTAGGGCTGGGACGAATGTACAAATACACTGTGCGAAGCTTCTTTTGGAAGTGTTACCAAAGCCTCGAAACTTTGTTACCTAACTTACCTTTGTTTTGGCAATAATTATTGAACAAATAAGCAATAATTATTAGTGGTACATTAATTGTACAAACTCTTGTAACCCACTATACCAAAAATATATAAATGGCAGCTGCCATAAGGAGGTACCAGACGTCCAAGAGTGTGCTCCTGATTCCACTAGTGTATCTAGTTTAACATGTTAGTAGCCATCAGTGGTAACGAAGCTTTGGAGAGATAAAGTAGCATCCGAATGTAATGAAACTGAACAAAGCTCTGAAGCTTCAAACTATTTATCTCGGCCCTACTGTACAATATACCGATACCACTTTTCTCCCATAGGCAATACATTGAATCACCGTTGTGACATGTGTAAAGCTCATGTGTAGTATGCATATTGCCTATTAGTTATTATATCATGATTATAATCAAGATGTATGTATGATATATTTCAAAATTATGTATTAAATTTTTATTTCATTGTGCTGTAGAAATACTCTTAAGTTACAGGATGCCAGCATGGAAGTATGCATGCAGTTTATCCATGTACATGAGCAATTGTTGCTCACCTGGTCGTGCGTGATATATATATATATATTATACTGTAATGCTTAATAAACATTTGAGTAGATGAATAGATGCAACTTCTCAAGTACAGTAACTATAAAAGTATGCAGATATGAACATGATCATGTTGAAAGTGTTTTGAAACAAATCATGCACTTAACATGTAGAGTATCATAGTTATTCACTGAACTGAGTATACACATGATTAGACATGTTATGTACATATAACATTGCCTGTTAGTTATCAATTCATTGTTAGAGTTTTTATTGTATACTGAGTTTCTTTGCTAGGCTAGCATATTGCTCACCTATAATCATGCCCAAACCACCTTTTTTCAAATTGATCATGAGTGCCATAAATGGCTATAATGCATTCAGTAGCAAAGATATAGCTAGAATGAGCACATGCAATGCAGATTTTCTCTCTTATATATGACTGCTTTCAAAATGTAGTTAGCTATATTACAACCAGCATTATATAAGTGGAGCCCTGGTCCCTGGGCAGTTTTCAGTAATGATTCATTCCAGCTTGCTGGCCCAGCAGCAATGAGGCGTCATCATCTGATGAAGTGAGACTATTAATTACCGTATCATGTGAACATAACAGAACCTGCAGCCAGAACTAGATACTTCCATTAATGCTGCCGGGACCCGTACGTTTTAAACATACAGTCCCGCTGCCGGGATTATAAGAATTTTTGTGCGGGTCCCGTCGCCGGGACTCTAGACACACTGTATATTTAATGATAACATGGACTAGTACTATTCCATAAAGGTTACTCTATAGGATGATTTTTAAAGGCGGAATTTTGGGTGGCACACAAAATTTCAGGGCGATCCCACTTAAACAGTACTACCGTACCATTTGATAATGGGACATAGAAAGTTTGGACAGATTCATCTGTCACACAAGTACATGATAGATCCTTAATTTCTAATTGAATGGGCGGCCGTGCCAGACTAATTGTTACCCTGATCTCAGTCCCTTCTATTGTAGTCTTAGTATCCCTGTACAAAACACACACACACACTCACTGTCATTAACGTAAACCTGTCCCAACAACAGGCTTGTAGTGAAGTACAGTGATGGTGTACTGTGCACCTTCCTACAGTGATGCTTCACTGCTAGAGTAATGGCCGTCTTCTTCACGTACACCACCAGCCAACTAAGAATTGTTGTCATCGATGTAAAATTATTAACAAACTTACTCGGGAACTTACTGGGATGACGTCAAATGTACGTCCATTCGTTCTCCAGTAGCGGAAGAGTCCCTGCAGTGAAACAACGTTTTTTCTCACCACAAGAAGGTTTGGGGACAGTAAAATACCATAAGCAACTCCTGGAGGCTGGAAAACTCATCGTGTACGATTGCTCCATTCGATACCAATTTCCCGCGCGTTTTTGTTACCATATAGGCATATTAAACACATGTGTCATGATCGATGCTTGCATGTGGTGCAACATCCACTGAAATTAGCGAACTCAATGTGTTAATTAATGGTAACAAAAATACAGGGATATACACATATCAGACACATACATAAAGTAAACAAATTACACGTTTATTGTTAAACACTTGAAGTTGTGTTCTGTTAGTCATTGTAAGCATCCTCCAGGGCATTCATGATGGCTTCAATACGTGCACAGCACAGTTTTCCTTGAGTACACAACTCGACAATAGGTTTGGGGTAGTCTTGACCTATAACACAGCCTGCCTTCTCTTGGACATCAGTAGGAGCCAGCCAAGGAGCGTGGATATATTCTGGTGGATAATCTTTGAGCTTTGGAAGGTAACGTTTGATGTATTCTCCTTGGGGGTCCATCTTACGACCAATCTCGATGGGGTCAAGTGATTCAATGGTGTCACTGAAGAAGCCACTGCAAGAGTCCTGCATCCAACACACTGCAGACACTGGCATCTCATAGTCCAGCATCACATCTTGGAAGAACTCCCTCCCAAACACCCAGCTGACCCACAAATAGCCACGAGTGAGGAAGATGGCAAGACTCTTCCGTGCAATGTAATGTGCCCAACCTTCAGTACGGCATTGAGTGATGATAGCATCAATCCAGGGGAAACCAGTAGATGCTTCTAATATGCGTGTCTCCACTTCCGGCTTCTGGTCCCAGGGTAGTTGAATGCATAGTTTATTTCCAACCATTTGGTCAAACTTGGGAGAATGGAAAGCCACACAATACGCAAACTCTCGTAGAAGTAGATTCTTTGCCATAGTAGATAATAATTGATGATCGCTTGGAGCCACTTTGTTTATCTGGTGAAAAATCTGCCTGACAGAAACACAACCAAACCGGATGTATGGGCTAAGAGAGTCTTTCATTGTGAGCCAACCTTTTAGATTCTTACTCATACCACTGCGTGACTTACTGAACTCAGCCAATTTCTGTAGTCCTACAAGCTCTCCTCCAACAAAACTACCAGTACTCAATGACTCTGTTCCATCAAACCCGAAATCTTGCAGAGTGGGCATCTTGATTTCGTAGGGCAAGAGGCTAGCAT
This sequence comes from Dysidea avara, assembly GCF_963678975.1. Lineage (NCBI taxonomy): Eukaryota > Metazoa > Porifera > Demospongiae > Dictyoceratida > Dysideidae > Dysidea > Dysidea avara. The sequence goes on along the minus strand of NC_089284.1, from coordinate 17,710,342 downwards.
CCTCCACAGCAAACAGTTTATCTTTCTTGACATCTACAAGAAACACTGGAGCGAGGGGTCGTCCCAGTGAAGGTAGTAACTGGCGGAAACTGCAATAACTCTCTGGTGGTTTGTTGTTGGATGCACGAGTAATGATGTCTGGTGTAAAGAGGGTATGTGAATACTCCGAGTAGACTTTCACATTGGCTGCTGTACACATCTTCTTGATATAGACATCAAATAGGTGAGACTCATAGCTATTTTGTGAGGCTTGAAAGCTGATACCTTTCACTGGTTTGGAGCGGAACACTTCACCTAAGATGAGTGAAGGGTCACCACAAAACACTCGTAGTGGCCTCTTGTGGTGATTTTGTAGTTGTTCATCCAAGTCGCACAATGACTCGAGAAGGAAGCGCCATACATTGACGGATGGTCCGTCACTGATGGGTGACAGAAATGACGGGTCCAGGATGAACACACACATCAGCTCCCCTCCTGTGTGGTTCAGCTTCTCAAGACATTTGTTGAATGAAGGGTTGTCGTCAAGTCGCAGACAATCAGTGCGGAACCAGTGGATGAAAACTGGTGAATTGGTCGCTTTACTTGCCTTAGTTGACTCCATCCCTAATACTTCAAACTGTGTACTGTGGTGACTCGGCTTTGTGTGATAAAGTTATATGGTCAATCAACAAGGTCGCTCCATCTAAGCACGTTTCACTCTCTAGCGTGACATGTTAACCTCCCACACAGCTCATGAACGAAATGTTAACAGGAACGGGTTCGGAGTTTCTTGTATTGGTGAACTTCACGCGTACACTTCACACATGATTAGCGCGAGGCGCGCTGAGCATACGGCAAACACAGAACACCGTTCGAAAATTTAAGAGTCTACAAACAGAACTCATGGCTAGTTCGACCACGAAATCTCTCCCTACGCTGTCAGGTGCCAGGATAAAGACACGGAAAAGGGATGAAAAAGAAAAGTACGACCCAAGATTATTTAGAGATGAAATCTTAACCGGGTTGAACGAAGCTAAGGACAATTACGAAGAAGCATCTAAATTTCTGGATGTTAAGGGGAACCAGCTGGATTACAGGCAGTATGCGGACACACTGTTTGATATTTTGATTGCCGGGGGGATGCTGTTACCTGGTGAGTCGATAAACACTGCACTAATTTGTTAGAGCACAAGCTGCCCTTCTTGCAAGACGAGTAATGGGAACACAACTATCTTCATACAAATTCACCACGTGTGCCATATTTGACTATGGACCTTATCCGCAATGACGTCAGATGCTTAAAAATGGCTGCGATAGTTGTGGGACTTTGTATGGGCGACTATGGGAGGGAAAATTTTGAACGGTGATATCTCAGCCAAGATAGATGATATCGAACTCTAACGTGCAGGTATAAGATAACTGAATGAATAACAGTCTAGCGTTAGTTTGAAAACCACTCATAAACCGCTTCTACATATTTATTGTAATGTTGTATATAACCATACCTGAGGGTTAGAGCTCGATATCTTCTTTCTTGGCTGAGATATGATCGTTTAAAATTTTTCTTCTCATAGTCATCCATACAAAAGTCCCACAACTATTGCCGCCATTTTATGGCTGTGACGTCATTGCGGATAAGGTCCATTGAAACTGGTACTTCATCCAAAGGTATAGATGTCTGGGTCAGTTGGAAGTACTATTACAAAAACTAACATGGGAGTTGCCTATGCAGTCTCACCACCATTTCCGCTAAGAAATAAACATCCGGACCTGAATAGATGGCAGGTCTCATGGTACAAAATTAATTAAAAGCACTCAGATATTTATACGGCACACACACGCATGCACACACACCAACAAGCAAGTGTAAAATATCAACTGCAAATCATAAACCGTTGAGTGTAAGAATTTGTCTGTTACATAACACTTTAACTGCTGCGTACCTTAAAAAGCAAGGCTACTCTTGGTGATTTTAACAAATGAAACGTGTAGATTGTTCCACAAATACTTTGTTCAAAAGTTATGGCGATAGTTGCTGTTCGTCTTTGCTTTCCTTGCTTCTCAATCAACTCTCGATATAACAAGTGATGATGATAAAATTTTAACCATAGTAGTGTATTAGATGCTCCACTGATTCAGACAAGGGATTGGAAAACCAGCCACAACTGATTAAATCTTTAAGATTTCAAATGAGATTTATAAGATCTCGTGCAGATTATGTAAGTGATCTACAACATTTCAGCCTTGTTGTGGATCCTTCGGATTTAGACTAGAAGCTTCTTGGCTATAGGCTTTAAATTAATACACCTTTACAGATCACATGGTTGGCACGGCACTTTAATCATTCCACGCACTTTTATTTTCTCAATCGTTCATGTTCTTGGTAAAATTCGCTTTATCAATATTACAAGTATAAGGAAAAATTAGGAATTTTAAGTTCGACTAGGAATCCTAGAAAAAAAAAAGAGTTGGGAAACAAGGGAGATCGCCTACACCTGCAGATATACTAGTGGGCATTTAATCCCAAATTCAGTCTGTACCCTTTTTTTCTATGATCCCTAATTTTTCCTTATACTTGTTTCTTTACTTTTTTGTAACATTATTATGACTGGTGAACCCGCATAATGTTTTTGTCCGAACGCACACTCCAACTATTAATTACCAACTAGAAAGTGAAGGAGCCATTGCTCAGTCCGTTACACAGCACTACAAATGAGGAGAAGCGCCTCTGCAATCAATCCAGTTTCAAATATATGTACGATTCGCATGCTCCAATTATCACTACTGACTCGAAAGTTAAGTGGCCATTACGCTTTGCCATCCTGACACCTTGGCAGTATTAATTATGCCCAAAAGTGCCTTCAGTACAACCCTAAATGTTTCCAATAGATTGCTACAAAATTTTTAAAAGTTTATTCAATGGAATTTCTACTGACCGACTAGCTAACTGCCTGCCGGTCTTGTGAAGCTGATTTTTGGGTGATTTTTTTTTGGCCAGAAAAACCCAAATCTCCATGATCTCTAATATACAGCACATCATTGTTCTGTATATGTTGCTTCAGTACTTACCTATAATCAAGTTCCTTATCTAATATACGTTAAGCATATTTGGTAAGAATATATTCATATATCTAGACAAGGTTTTGCACAATTGTGCTTCATTATGCATTTAGGTCACTGAAGATTACCCATAGTGTTATGTCTGGATACAGAATACTAGTATTGTTGTGTTATTATTCTACCTCCTACAGGCTGTAAAGTAAGGTACATTGTTTATTTACAGGTGGAGGAATCAAAGAAGAAACTGACAGACCATACAAGGCTGAAGTGTGTGTGTTCACATGTGAAGCTGATTTAGTGAAGATGAAACGTCATGTGCAGCTCATACGAAACCTCACACGTCGTTTTAAATATTTGACAAAAACATATGAAGAATCAATGGTGAAGATCTTAAAATTTTTGAAAGGGTTTACAATGGAGGAGAGAACCCGATTGGCTGTTTATACAGGACTTGTTCTAGGGGAGGGACTAGTTGCTGGAACCATATTGGCTAGTTTACTCAATGAACATCTTGTTAAAGAGGGGTTGGCACTAAAGTTTCTTACAAAATGTTTTGAGGCATGGTTATCTGAGAGGGACATTGCATCTGTAGGGCAAGCTTTACGCAAAGGAAAACTGGATTTTAAGTTGTTGGTATGTGTGTAGTGTGTGCATGTGTTGTGTGTTTGTAGTGTGTGCATGTGTTGTGTGTTTGTAGTGTGTGTGTGTGTGTGTGTGTGTGTGTAGTGTGTGTGTGTGTGTGTGTGTGTGTGTGTGTGTGTGTGTGTGTGTGTGTGTGTACACGTGATCTCATCCATTGTTTCACTCCTTAGGAGTTCATGCCCCCTCAACAACAGACCTATGAAGCATTTAGTACTCACTTCAAGAAGGAGGGACTAGATCAGCTTGTTCACTACCAGTGGCTGCAGGGCGTTAAGAAGCACAAGAACAGACTCCGGCGACAAGTTGATGATAAGATGAAGGACAACGATCCACCCATGATCAGCGAGATTATTGAGCTGTGTCAGGATTATAAGAGCACCAGTCCTCTCACTGACAGTGATGTTGTGCTAGTGGTGAGTGGGTGGGGCTCCCTGGATCACATGATTCATTGTGTAATTAATGTATTGGGTATTGCCCTAAAATATTAGAATATCACTTCTTTTCATTAATTAGGTCTGATACACTTTGTTGCTGAGCATCATTTGTTACATAAATTTGCCAATTGAGCTAACCGTATGTTTGTGTTGAACATGTAGCTTTGTGTCCTTGTCAGTAATATGTCCTGAGCATAGTCACAGCATGTACACATGTTATTGTGATAATATAGGTGTATGTACATGAGCTTTGAGTGTTGTACATTGTACACTGTAGTCTTCACTACTGTGTTCTTTATTTGGAACGTATTTCACTGTATATGTGACCTAGTCTGGCAAAAGAAGGCCTACTAATTCACACATGTGAATACTTGATAACTGATAATATAGATACTGGTGGTTCCTTGATGTGTAACTTGGAGACATTGTTGTATTCTTTATTTGTCCACTGTGCATTGTGCTCCTTACAACACATGTTGTCCTACAGTTGTGGCGTAGTGTAATGGATGCCATGGACTGGAACAAGAAGGAGGAACTGGTTGCTGATCAAGCAAGAGTCCACCTGAAGGTGAGCAGGGATGTGCCCACAGTGGTCGGCAGTGGTCGGTACCGACCACCACTTAAATAAAATAGCCACCACTACCCCAACCACTACAGATTCACCTCTGATATACAAAGTTAAGGCCCCACACAACTTTTCTTGACCCAACTTTATTTCTTGTAGCCACCACTACTCTAAACCTGGGCACATCACTGGGTGAGCTATGATAACATCATCACACGCAGGGAGGGGGGGGGGGGGCTAGCATTTGTCTGTGTGTAGTATGATGTGTGTCACTCTGAGCGTGTAGTGTGTGTAAAATGGCCAACAGAAAATATATTAGTTCAGTATTCAACAGACGATCAATGGTGACAATCAATCAAATGGTAATGAATAGTGGGTTATTATAGTGTCCAAAGTTTTCCCAGTGTTGTTACAAACTTTAGCAATCAAAGACAATAGCCTTTTTTTTTGTTTAACTAACCAAGTTATGTAATTACTTCCTTCACTTTGCTAACAACTCAGTTCCCACTGACTCCTACGAAACTTTCATTTTCTTTTAAAACAGTTGAAACTTTTGTACCACTGTATATGCATTAGGTGTAGTCTTCCTCTTTCACTCATTGCATTTCAACAACCCGTCTTTGAGTTACAGAAGTTGTATAAGTTGTTGTTCATAGCTCTGTAGTTAACGAAGCCACCCGTGATAATTCTAGTGCCAGGAGAATATGGTGGAAGGAAGTGCACAATTGCACCAACTTCTTCAATCATCTTGACTATACTACTTAGATGATGAATGGAACAGTTATCCATTATTGTGGATTTTTTCCATCATAAGGCAATAAGCAAGGAAAAGGTGTTTTTCAACAAAGCTATAAAAGACATCACCATTGGTTACACTTCGCACAACATTCACATCTAATAAACCATTCACAGACATAAAAGCTATGCCAGATAGGTGATCTCCTCTGATCAAAACCTAATGACTCACAATTGGCTTTCCTCTCATGCTGTAGCCATAGCGCCGTAATGTATTTCTTTGATCAGTTCCAGTCTCATCAAGAAAAATCATTTCAGGGATGTAAATGGACACCTCTGATACATACTGTTGCCTCAAAAAATCATCCCTTTGTGTAGCAGTGATCCTCAGCTTCTGTCTTGTAAATCCACTCTTGCAAGAATCTACATATGTTTTAAATGTGAATGTTCACTGACAATGAATTTAATAGTTCCTCCTGTATTTCTTGTAATTTGATTCCTGGCCTTCCCATTGCAAGATGCAATGTAAGTAACTGAGCGGGATCTGTTAGCTTTCTAGAAGCTCTATTTGTTGGATATTGTAGTTTGCTTACAGTTCCAGTGCTGAGAAATCGTAAAATCCTACAAATGGTAGATTGATCAATGTTTAAATTCTGTGCGATTACTGCATCACCAGTGCTTCTTTCTGCCAAACGATTCGCCATCGTAAGTCTTCACTATATGCATGCGATCGTTTACTTTCACAAGATGCCATTCTCAATTCGCGTACAAAGACCAGTGTTTGTGCCAATAATTGAACTGTAAAGTAATGCGTATGTGTGTACGCTTTAAATTACGGATTTGCAAGAACTTTGCAAATCTGTATCAATGGTAATGTATTGGTCATTGAAGGCAACATTACACTCTGCAAGCCACGTCTTATTTCATCACAATCTAACCACAACATTCCACTACCTTAAACGACAGGGCCTATTGCTAAGACACACAAACACAACTTGGCAAACAGTGTGAAGTGAGCATGAACCAGTAACATTTCAACTAGCACAATTAAACAAAGTGCACACAACTGTTGCATCATGTTGGCTGTCTGCCTTTCTTAAACTAACTGGGAGAAGTTCTGGATCCTTGCTGGTAAACCTGAAGGCTAAATTGTACTAGAATGATGCGCAGCTTTTCCTACCATTGTCCTTTACTTTGTCTCACACTACATGGTTACAACTATAGTTTGCATGCGTTGAGCTGGATCCTCAAAAACATTTAATAACTCATGGATGATGTAATTACACACAATCTTGAAATTCGGCTAGTTTTGTAGCATGTGTGACCTGCTAAATATATTTCAAAATCTTTTCTGTGTGCCTGTTGTTGACACCTTCACCATTAATCATCTGGTTGGGTAAAAGTTAATTCTCTTGAGAAAAAATCCACTTTTCATTTTTAGCTGTTTTTCAGGATCCAGCTCAACTTGTACATACTATATGGTGGGGCAAATGAGATTAGTGATGGAGCTTTCAACAGTTTGTATTTATTGCACGATCACACAATAGTATTTTTATCATGATACTTGGTAATTGAATTTTAATGAATCACTAAAATTAATGTCTTGCTATAAAACCTGTTATACAATGTCACGATCAGACGTGATGTCATAATATAGAGGGCTATAAAGCCTAAAGTGGCAACACTCTCCATACAGCAAAAATGGTGTTTGGAAACTAAATCATGTCTGTTGTTCACATCAGAAGCTCGCATGATGCTTAGAGGTTCCTGATCATGCACATGATTGTCTTGTAGTATTGTCTTGTTTTCCATGGCTAAGTAGTCAGCCATTTTTTCATCATCTCCCACAGACCTACTGTGAACTATTCCTGCCATTCTGTGAGCAAGGTACAGCACAGTTGACACTGATCATCAGGATACAGGAATATTGTTATGAGAATGTCAACTTCACTAAAATATTTCACAAGATACTCATCCTGTTGTATCGAAGTGAGTCACTGTGGGTACTTGTTAGTAGTAGCTCATTGTCCTGTGTGTTTTTGGTACCAAAAATTGTGTTGTGGATTATTGTCTGTGAATGTGTTGTTGGTACAACTATAACTGTGAGACGATAAAAAATTAGTTTTTTAGCTGACTTCAAATTGAGGGCTTTATCAAGGATAAAAGTTCAAATCTAGTTTCATACATTGTTACCTCTGAAAGAGGCCACAGGCAGTAATACATGTACAAGAAGTAACTGCTGTCTTGGCCATTACATTATACTGTGCATGCCTTGATCGGATCTCATCATTAGCCAGTGAAATACAATCTGGTGACCTTCCATTGCTAAGTTGTATCCAATTCATAATATGTTGCTATTATGTACTACCAAACAAAACCATCAAAATACACTGCAGTTATGTGACTATGGTTCCAGTGATGAATTGTCTGTTTACTCTGTTTCACTTTGTTATAAACTAGTTTTGATGTGTGGGCAAGCTGTTCTAACAACTTGCTTGCAATGTTTTGATCAAGTCTACCCTAATATGGCACACAGAGGACTCTTTGTTCAAAGTCATAAATTAGTCTTGTTACATGTTAATAAACTGGCTTAGTAAACATGTATCTATTTGTAGTGCAAGCTCTTGTGTTACCAAAGCTAAAGTATAGTGTATACCATATTAGGTGTTACGTAAGAAGGAACATAACGTAAGACATTTGTAAATCACAATTTGTTTTATTCCATTGCAGTATCTCCCATCATAAATGTAGAGTTTACCCAATGAGTGATCATGGCTAAAAATTCTTGTTGTGCTCCAGTTGACTAATGGGCAGGACTGACATATGCACAAACAGACAGACAGCTTCATGGTCACACGTCATTTGTTAGGATAGTATTCTAATAGAGCAGTCACTGTATGGGTTAGAATATTACCTTTGTGTGTTGTCCCATAATAAAGTGAATCAAAGTCGCTCTTTAAATGAATTGAGCTTATATTCATCTTCTTGACAATAGGTAACATAGTTCAGCTAGTGTGGGACACAGTGTGTCTGGCAAGGGTTGGTATAGCCATGTGTGTGCCCCACAACCACTAAAATGGGGATTGGTTTGAGATAAGGTTAATATGTAAAGGCCACACTAATGAGTAACTCATAGAATACTTGACAAAGATTTCCATTAATCAAGGACTTGTGTTTTTGCCTATTTGGTAAGTCAAGGAAACTGCAGAATCATTTGCTTTCGTGTTTTTCACAAACTGGACAATCACAATGGCATGGTTTGATCTTCCATTCAAAGTGGACAGCAAACAACTAAATATCATGAAATTTTCAAATTGCACATTTTCATGCGAGCATGTCATCATTCAGAAGAGGTTGAGCACTCTCTAAGCACCACTAAAACAAATTATGCAGAATTCATTTTATTGAGGAGGGTAGGACGTCAATCTCAGTATAATGCACTGAAGCATCATTGTTCCGCTAATAGAATACCAACATGACGAGTGACAAGTCTGGTGAAGTTGCATGCACCAAACTGCTACTTATTAATTCCACTCATAACTCAAGTGATTTTTAGAAAACTAATACGTTGCCTTGAAACTTTGAAGCCCGATCCTAATATCTAATGAACCTCAGTGAACCTCAGTGAACCTCAGTGAACCTCAGTGAACCCTCCGTCGTTTTTCAGTTTTGTATTGTGACTATTGAGGGTCATGTGAAATACCTAATAAAACAATGCAATTAAGGCAAATAAATTTTGGTGGTGCTTAGAGCACGTTCAACCTGGATTTATGGTGCAACATGCACTACGGTAGAACCTCTCTATTGCGGACATTTTGGGACCCAGAATTTTTGCTGTAGTAGAGGTTTTCCTCTTTCAGAGATAAAAAATGTATTAACCAGACCTGTTGGGACCGAAATTTTTGTCCTTATTATGGAGGTTTTTTTCTGTTGTGTCCTTGATTCGGGGAGTTTGTTAAGAGAAGAGGTTCCACTGTAAATTGACACCAATTACATTATCTCTCCACACCTCCCATAGATGACATCATCACAGAGCAGGCAATACTCAAGTGGTACACTGACGCTCACCTGCCGAAGGGGAAGAGCAACTTTTTGGAACAGATGAAGGAGATGGTTGATTGGTTGAAAACTGCTGAGGAAGAGTCAGATACTGATATGACATCATAGTGAAGTATTTAGGGAATTTGTGTTAAATTTGAAATACACTGAGTTGTCTTATCTCTCAGGTTGTGTTGTCATGGTGAATGTTCTACTCCTTGGTGGTGGAGGGTTGAATACATAAAATAGCATGCTTGATGGTACATGTAGCAAACAATATTCCTATCGGCATGACCACTGATTGAATGTTCTATTAGAGTAATTAATGGAACTCGACACATGATAAAATCTGAATAGTCAGTTACATTGTCTTATTGCATAGCTAGTGAGCAAGAGATTTGACTGCAAATAGAGTGACAATTAATATCAAGTTGACCCTGTTTAATACAATGGTTGTCTGAATGATACATTACAGTGCAACACTCTACAGCAAATCCTATTGCTTACCTTCCCACTAACAACTCTTGGAAAATAAAGATTTTGGTGTCTAACTTTTATATTGTAGCAAAACAATTGTCGTCATAGGTCATTCAGTGAGTGGATGGACCAACCCTGTGTCCTCAGTTTCAAGTGTCAATACATGCTGTATAGTTAAGTGGTAAAAATACAAACTGTGGCTAGTATACATACAGTAAATTATGGAGTTACAACACGCACACACAATAATATTATATTTACACTTTTACAATTCAAAAGAGTAACTAATGCCACATAGTCTCATGTAGATAAACAGATTACATCAAATGTACAGATTGTAAGTGTGTGCTCCAATTAGAATAAGATTATCTTGTTCTCCATGTCCTTGCAACAGATTGGTCACTTTGTCCCCACATAGCTGACAGGTGCCATGGCCACATAAGAAAAAAGAAAACAGTTTTTCCGTCTGTCCCAGCAAACTGGACACTGCATCTAGTAGAAGAGATTATGTAAACATTAATCTACGAACACACTAATATTTTCCTTCATGTCTTGCAGTTGAGCCTGCTGACAATAGCTACCCCTCACCAATTACATCTACTTATTTAAACTACATACATAGCTTGCTACACTGCTCCTCTAAGAATACCGTGACTGCTCTATTAGAGTCTCTCGGTCTTGACTGCTCTATTAGAGTATCTCGATCTTGACTGCTCTATTAGAGTATCTCGATCTTGACTGCTCTATTAGAGTATCTCGACTCGAGTAAGAGACTTCCACAAAAAGAGAAGGGGATTCCATGGAACCCTTTGAACCCCCCTGGATCTGCCCCTGTATACTGCAGTATAGTGACTGACTATGGTGATACGGTACTCTATAAAAGTTAACGTAGTTTTTTGATTGATATTTAAATTTACAGGAATGTAATTGACTGGATAAATTATATAACATTTCTCATAAACACACATACTCACAAACACAAATTAACACACAAGTGCCCATCCAGGCCCACCCTTGGTTATGCCACAGTGTCAGCAATATGGAACAGACTTAACTGTATGACTGACACCTCATTGCCAATGCAGATACCTAAGACCCACAATCACAAGTCAGCCAAAATCAACCACCAAGACACCTCCCCATGCAAAAAGTTCCTCAGAACTTTGCAAGGTCTTTTTTTGCATGGCCCAAGACATACACGCGCACACACCTCTTTCACTTCTCTGATGACTGCCGATATTGATGGGTACTTGTTGACTGATTGGTATTCTACACTGTACACATTTTCTCATTAGTGATGAACATGACCCACAGGCTACCAGGTGACCACATGGCTTGAACATCACACTGGCCATGTTTACTGAACACACGTACCAAACACTCCTCTATCTGCAACAACACAATAACAATTGTAAAGAAACAGACACGTAGTCTACAACAAGATCCCCCACCAAATATTTTTATCATGCTTGCTCTATTAAATGCCCATCTTGCTGCGTGTTTGTACTGGTTCTTTACACTGTAGACATTTCTTCACTCGGGAGGCACAGATGAAACAGGTCACAGCCACATGAACCAAACAAAGTGTCCCATCATTGTCACTACATACCATACACTCTGTAACCATGCACCTCATCATCCTCATCGTCATTGGAAACAGGATTAGTGCTCGATGCTTTCTCTTGCATTAGTGTTGTTTGTGAACTACTACAGTGGGAATTAGAAATACCTTAATAATCACAAACATTTGGTGAGTTTTATGCAAGGTACAAATCGGCAAGCAGCAAAGAAAATTTTTTGGATATTTTACAGCATACAAGAATTAAACATGACAAAATAGTACAAGCTTTATGGTACTATGGACACCTTGGGGTTGACCAAATTCCTACATGCTAAGGGATACTATGGGATCATTACCAAATGTCCAGATTATACAGATGTCATTATTAAGGTGTTCACATTTCAGTTTTTATTCTATTAAAATTGCAAGCCACACTTAAATTTCTGCATACGGTATACCTCACCCATAAACCCACACACCATATATGGTAGTTAACTGGTGCACATCAAATAGAGTACCTGGCATAGTCACACTGACACTTGGTCAGGGTCTTCATCAGGTGAGGGTCGGTACAAAGGTCCACTGCTTGTTGGCCTTGCAAGCTAGCTCTTAGAGTAAAGGTCAGCTCTATTGGAGACAAGGAAACAAACGATGGATGCACTGTTCTTTTCTGTTGAACTGATCATCACCTGAGGGTGGAAATGACAAATGATATGGTGAAGCTATGATGAAATGTGATTAAATACTTGTTTTGACATGATTTAGGCTTAACCAACCACAAAAATTAGAAGCCAATTCTTTCGAAAAAAGGTTCTAGATTTAAAACATAGTAAGTGATATTTACAGCACTAGGGACCTGTGTGCCTCTAGATTTTCTGGAAGTAATATTCCACTAGGGAATTAATACAAATGTACACTACAGTTAGAGTTAGTCTATTACTATCATGATCTGTGATACCGTGTGATGTTGTAATGCCTCATACAGTGGGTGATCACCATTCTTGTCTGTTATATTCACTGATGCTCCCTCATTGAGGAATAGCTACAGGGGTACAATAACACCATATTTGTCATGAAGAATGCAGAGCCACAATCAATTTACCAGTTATCTTACCCACACAATTTGAATGTGTTGTCACTCCACAGCAAGATGTAATGGAGTTTGTTGTTGTGTGTTTACCACATCTCTCTTGGCACCCGGTGTACGTGATGTCACAATAAACACCATATTTGGGTATATAGCCTACATAATGTGGACACGGCCCAGGGACCAAACAATAGTATCCTGATTATCAAGATGCCCTAATTTTCCAGGTCAGTTTATGTACTAAGGGATACCTTGGAACCTTAACTAAGTGTCTGGATTGCGTAGGTGTCCACATTAACAGGTTCCTATCAACTTAAATTAGGTTAGGTAATCCTAAGGCTGCAGCACATGTTGCTGTCAGACCTTCAGTGCTGGTCACTGTAAAGTGCTAATAATAAATACTTTAGGTTTAAGGAAGAAAGTCCATCCCTCCTGGAGGAAGACTGAGTGTGGCCCAGACTAGACATTGGGTGACCTGCAGTTCGAATCCTGGGGTTGGAGGGATTTTTTTTTCCCCTTACTTTGGCCCCTTTTCTGTTACACTTTATCAGTCAGTCAGTAAGTCAAGTCATTAGGTCTAAGTCCCTGAAATTAGGTTAGGTAATCCTAAGGCTGCAGCACATGTTGCTGTCAGACCTTCAGTGCTGGTCACTGTAAAGTGCTAATAATAAATAATAATAATAAACTTACAGCTTTCAATAACACTTCGACCACTTCAAGATGGTTGTTCAGAGCTGCAAGATGGAGGGCAGAAAAGCCATCATCTTTTGGTTAATTAATGGACAATCCAGGTGGGAGACTTGGTAGTATTATTTTACATCCCAGACATAGCCTTATGACAAACAATGGATAACAGACACTGATAAATTGCACCGATATGAGATTTACTGATATTGGATAATACCTGGCATTTTCAAACCGATAAATGGAGCTGATCTGATATAGTACATCATGTCTATTTTGTAGCAATTTTTACTAGAAATTTGATTGTGAAAGACCAATAATTATTTAGCTTGTTTATTGCTACAACAGCTGACAATAACTAGTGGCTGTGGGGTGAATGCAATAAACTGCACATGTGGTACTTCCCAATCATGATGTAGTAAAGTGTACAACCACAAGTGGAGCAGTCCACTCAGTCACTTGTAGTTATCAATTTAAATATTTTATGGCATGACAAAGGGTACTGCATCACTATTTCAACAAACAAAAATTAATATAGGAATGTCATGTGGGTAGCATGACCACTAATTGAGTGAATGTTCTGTTAGAGTAAGTGTCCACATAAGAAAAACAGGCCTGGCCAGATCATGTAAATCTAAGGACTAGCCAATTGCGTTATCTTACTACAGGACCAGTGATAGCTAGCAGGTGGTGTGAGCAAGAGCAAAATGGAGTGACAGTTGGCCCTGTTTGGTTGCCTGAATGAGGTGACACATTACTGAACATGCATCCTATAGTAAATCCTCTTGTAAACCTTCCCACTAACAATTCCCACACCATAACAAGAACAAAGATTTTGATAGAAAATATTGCACCCGTCATAGCAACTATGGCATAACTATTGGATTGATGTTCACCCGGGACCAACCCAATGTCTAATATCCTAATTTTCAGGTGTCCTGTTGGTTCCACTGTTATCTATACACTCATATTGTTACTATATATAGTTAAGTAGTAAAAACACAAACTGTGGTTAGTACACATACAATAAATTATGGAGTTACAACACACACAAATAATATATTTACACACAACAACATCCTTTACAATTCAAAAGAGAGTAACTAATGCCACATAGTCTCATGTAGATAAACAGATTGCGTCGAATATTTTCAGTGTACAGATTGTAAGTGTGTGCTCCAATTAGAATAAGATTATCCTGTTCTCCACAGCCTTGCGACAGATTGGGCACTCAGTCACTTTGTCCCCACATAACTGACAGGTGCCATGACCACATAGGAAAACACAGTTTTTCCGTCTGTCCCAGCAAACTGGACACTGTGTCTGTAGTAGGAGAGATTGCGTGAACACTAATCTACCATCATGCTATTATTGTCTAACCTTTTCCTTCATGTCTTGCAGTTGGGCCTGCAGTGCAGCAACATCCATTGTTGATTCATTGCCACTATTTCGTATTGATGGCTTGTTGGTTGTCATATGGATGGATAACTTTTGCATGCCAAGTGAGCCTACCGGTTGTTGAGGTTTGACTACAAAATGAGAGTAGGATGGATATAAGTGAATGTATACGCTACCCAGTGGGTAATGTTAGTGTACACACATTTAGACCCCTGAAATCAGGATATCTCACTACAGTCAAACCTGAACCCATATATACAGGCTGTTTATATAAGTTCATAACTCTGTAGTGCGTAAAATCACAATGTTTTAACACTTGAAATTTTCTTTTTGACAACTTTAGAGCTGAAATTTTTGGAAAGCCTTTCTTGGCCCGAGACATAAAACAAAGTAACTAGGCCACGCACACACACACACCTCTTTCACTTCTCTGATGACTGCCGATATTGATGGGTACTTGTTGACTGATTGGTATTCTACACTGTACACATTTTCTCATTAGTGATGAACATGACCCACAGGCTACCAGGTGACCACATGGCTTGAACATCACACTGGCCATGTTTACTGAACACACCAAACACTCCTCTATCTGCAACAACACAATAACAATTATATACTGCCAAAAAAATAGACAACATAATCTTCAAGAAATCCCCAACAAATATTTTATCACACCTGCTCTATTAAATGCCCACCTTGCTGCGTGTTTGTACTGGTTCTTTACACTGAAGACACTTCTTTACTCGGGAGGCACAGATGAAACAGGTTACAATGTGGCCACATGGACCAAACAAAGTGTCCCGATCATTGTCACTACATACCATACACTCTGTAACCACCTCATCATCATCATCCTCGTCATCATTGGAAACAGGACTAGTGCTCGATGTTTTCTCTTGCATTAGTGTTGTTTGTGAACTACTACAGTGAGAATTAGAAATACCTAATAACTACAAACATTTGGTGAGTTTTATGCAAGACACAAATTTCAGCCAAGCAGCAAGAATTTTTTTTGGAAATTTTAAAGCATACAAGAATTAAACATGACAAAATAGTACAAACTTTATGGGGTTTGTAAAACAAGTACTATGGACACCTTGGGACTAACCAAATTCCAGGTTAACTTACATGCTAAGGGAGACCATTACCAAATGACCAGATTATACAGGTGTCCTTATTTCTAAGGTGTTCACGCTTAATAAATTTCAGTCTTCTATTAAAATTGCAAGCCATGTTCTGCATACAGTACATCTCACCCAGGGGTGGTGGAGCAGACCAAAGAGTGAGGGGGCCAGGCCAGCTGTAAGTTGAAGACCAAAAAAAAAGAGAAAAAAGTCACGGCCTGCTGACAATAGCTGCTCTCCACCAATTATATCCTAACTACACATACGTAGCTAAGTAATTTGCTACACTGCTTCTTTGAATACTGTGACTGCTCTACTAGAGTATCCAGATCCTGACTGTTCTATTAGAGTACCTCAATCTTTTCTTGTCCCAAAATGTGGGGGGAATGCCCCCCCCCCCCCCCCCCCCTCCACCGCCTATGACCTCACCCATAAAACCCACACACCATATATGGTAGTTAACTGGTGCACATCAAATAGAGTACCTGGCATAGTCACACTGACACTTGGTCAGGGCCTTCATCAGGTGAGGGTCGGTACAAAGGTCGACTGCTCGTTGGCCTTGCAAGTTCTTAGAGTAAAGGTCAGCTCCATTGGAGACAAGGAAACAAGCGATGGATGCACTGTTCTTCTTTTCTGTTGAACTGATCATCGCCTGAGGGTGGAAATGACAAACATCAACAATGATATGGTGAAGCTATGATGACATGTGATTAAATACTTGCTTTGACATGATTTAGGCTCAACCACAAAAATTAGATCACAGAACACAAGCAAGCAATTATTTCCACTTGAAAAGGTTCTAAATTTTAAAACATAGTGATATTTACAAGACTAGGGACCTGTGCACCTTTAAACCAGATTTTCTGAAAGTAATATTGCATTAGGGAATTAATACAAAGGTAAACTACAGTTGTATACCTTGCCAGATCCTGGTCTGTTGCTATCATGAAGTTGTTTGATTTGTGACACTGTGTGATGTCGTAACGCCTCATACAGTGGGTGATCACCATTCTTGTCTGTTATATTCACTGATGCCCCCTCGTTGACTAATAGCTGTAGGGGTACAATAACACAATCACACCACATCATGATAAATGGTTCATTACTACAGAACCACAAACCAAATTTATCTTACCCGCACAATTTGAATGTGTTGTCGCTCCACAGCGAGATGTAACGGAGTTTGTTGTTGCGTGTTTACTGCATCTCTCTTGGCACCCTGCATATATGATGTTGCAATAAACACCATATTTGGTATACAGTGGAGCCTACATTACATGGACAACTTGGGACCAACCAATAGTGTCCTGATTTTGCAGGTCAGTTTGTGTACCAAAAACGCTTTGGGACCTTAACTAAGTGTGTAGGTGTCCTTAAGTGTCCACGTTAACAGGTTCCTATCAACTTACAGCTTTCAGTAACACTTCAACCACTTCAAGATGGTTGTTCAGAGCTGCAAGATGGAGGGCAGTAAACCCATCATCTTTTGGTTCATTAATAGACAGCCCAGGTGGGAGATTTGGTAGTATCATCTTTGTAGCACTATATGATCACATTGTTGATGATGTAATGTGTCACATGAGCTATGGTTACCTCAGGTTGCCACGGAGAGCGGCATGGTGCAACACGCTAAACCCGTTATTGTTTGTCATTGATAAATCAACTTGTGAGTCCAGTAGTAACTGTACCATGTCATCCCGCTTCTTTGAAATAGCATCATGAAGAGGCGTGTCTCCTTCTGAATCCTACACAACACAGCCACACCCATAATGATTGCACGCGCATTGCCTTCTCAATAAGTGACCCTTACACTGTACTGCATGCTCCATTAGAGCCCCACCCCTTTCTTACCTGCAAGGAGGTGTGGCAGTTGTTCTTCAACAGGACCCTGATCACGCTGATGTGACCTTTGTTGATGGCAACATGTAGAGGTGTCTGGTGTCGTCGGTTACGAGCATTAAGGTCAGCCCCAGCCTCAGCCAGCAGCTCAACAATCTTCGGCTCATCACCAAATGACGCATGATGTATAGCTCGATCACCATCTTTATCCTGTAATTATGTCATAATCCATTACATCATGTCTGGTGATGTCATTACCTCTTGCTCCAGGTCAGCCTTTTGACCAATCAACAGTTCGATGACGTCAATTTGACCATTTTGACTGGCAGCTTGTAATGCAGTGTGTCCCATGTATACATCATCGACCTGTGGTGAGCATTAACAAGAGTGCTATAAATGACATCACAATGTCTCACATGACAAGTTCCTTGTGACAACATTTCCTCCAGTTTCTGTAGGTCACCATTGGCAGCTGCCTTAATGAGGTCCTCAGCCGGGTTGTTGCTATGGTGCTTGTGGTACAGCTGCTCAAATAACATCGTAACATTTTCTGTAAGGAGACAAATGACACCAGCATTGACAATGGTGTGCAGAAAAATTCATTTTGAGTTCATGCAGTAGTATTCTTTCCCTCCAAAAATACTACAAAGCCCACTAGCTCAATGGTACAGCAATTACCAGGGACAAACACACCAAATTACAGACAACACAGCAATTAGCAGTCTCTATAGTAAAGCCAGACCACTTGTAGTAATGAAATTTACTTGGTAGTGAGAAACCTACTATGAGCCAGACACTTTACAAAATGACCATATTTGGTGGTCCTAGTATACCGAGTGGTACTTCCCTCTACTTGACCAAGGTTTTTGAAGAAGTTTCACCAGACCTATTGGTACCATGTATGGAAGTTTTCATCCTAGTTAGCAGACTTGCATAGACCCACAAGAACGGTAACTCATTTTCTGATTATTTTAAAAGTGAAATGATATGCAATGACTTGACGTAACATACCACCAACAGTTACCAATGACTCACCAGTGGTACGAGGTGTGAGGGGTACTCCATCTTGACCAACTTTACTACAACACAATGGGTTGAAGGTCCATGATCGACCGGCTACATCAATCTTAAGATCACCATCAGGATAGACTTGAAGTACACGACCAACTTTGCCAAGTGTCTGGAAAAAATCAACTATGGTTATTACATGTGTGTTGTTGGGTGTTGTTGTGTGTTGTTGTTGTGTGCATAGTTGGTCGTGCATGTGTACAAAAGAGGACACAAACAAAATACTGAAATTTATTCTCACTAGTTGAAGTCAACTCAATATTGTGATGCATCATAGTTCAGACTGATAGTAAATCACACATGATAGAACATTAGTGAGAGGGTATACTAGTAATACACACAAACATACAGGGGCCACATTGTAAATACACTGTATAAAGCTTTCAAAAATGTCATATATCAATTTAGTTTAGCATATCATGACATACACACTACTGCTACTACACTTCACCTCTCTCATGGACTCCACCCATTCTCCATGACCTTTCTGCATCCTCTTCACCATCACCGCATCACTAATCACCTTGACAACATCGTCAGCATGGAATGGCTGGAAGTGAGGCCCATCACTTGGTAATGATGGCTCCACAGCTGCCACTCTCGTTAACACAGCTGGGTTGAGTGTCCACCTGTGTGTTTGGGTGATAGTATGACATGTGACAAGCTGCAAGACATGATGGATGACAGTACTAACCTGTTCTTGCTGGAATACACCACTACAACATCATGATCTTCATCCACACCACACACAGTACCAACTGTGCCAAGTGTCTGTAGGGAAGACAGGAATCTCACCTTAGCACAACATGTGTTATACATTATACCAAGAGTACATAATACCTATTATTATTATGTACTCTTGATTATACAGTGTGGAACCTCTCTAAGGTGCCAAGTGTCCTATTTGATAGGTTGCAGTACATTCA
The DNA here is from genome assembly GCF_963678975.1 of Dysidea avara. NCBI lineage: Eukaryota > Metazoa > Porifera > Demospongiae > Dictyoceratida > Dysideidae > Dysidea > Dysidea avara. Next base: position 17,690,719 of record NC_089284.1, on the reverse strand, counting down.
ACGTCAGGGACAATCAACACAAAGGAATGTGTACTATGTCAATTGACATCATGTGATGTAACACACCCCTTGATGTTATATGATATCACTACCATTATAATGGAGCCATAATGGTGTGTGTCCCATCCCAGCCAATCAGATAGTAACAAGTGACACCACAGGATTGTGTACATCCATGATGTAACATGTTGCATTAAAATATAATAGTTCTACAATAAATTAACATCTTGAGAAACCTCCTATAGTACAAGGGAAAGAGATGCTAGGAATCAAATTCACTGGCAGTGATGGCATAGACCCTTTAGCACTTAACGTTTTGCTGTATATCATGATGTCTATCCTGTCTGAAAACAAAGAGTCTCATTTATATAAATACAATGGACTTTCTCTCGAAATAATGACCACTATTGTGATACCTGTATAATATGGCCACCATGGGACTAAGTAATAGCGTCCTAACTTTGGAATACTCTGAGCAATCTACATGAAGCACTTCAACTGCTGTTCTATTGAACAATATACACCCACACAATGTTTACTGTTCTCAATGAAATTTTACTATCTCAGAGAACAGAGTTTTGTCAACTGAAGACTACCTCAACTGTCCAATTAACTGAACAACACTTTTTACTTTGACCCACCCAAGGACAGTCTCTCATAGAGCTTCTCAATTAGGGGGAGCTAACTATGAACTATTCACAACATTATTTTTGACTAATACATCAAAGTGTTCTATATTCTCTTGAATCAATATTCACATTTACAGTGAAGCCTATCAAAAATACCCTGACATGTGGACTCTCTCATTTCTATTAGTGTATACATGGTTACACCCCTGAAATCAGGACACATCACTAATAAGGACGCTTAAAGATGATCCCAAGGTGCAAAGAATCCATTCAGGACTAACTTATCATTAGCAATAACTTGGTGTACAGCAATTAGAGCAATTTCATGCACTAGTGCATTAAGCTCCACCCCCTTACTGCAACAAGCCCTCCTTACTCACCTCCATCATTCCATCAGTCCATCCTCCATGACCATGTTGTAATGACTTTACCATGTCAATATCCATGTCCACTCGTACCTTGTCACCAATGTTTAGCACCACACTGCTGCTGCGATAGTCCTCCCCTAAAACATAGGAGTGGCTGGTGAAAGAGCTATGGCTCTACAGCTGCAGTAACTCACCTAGCAATGGCAGATGGTCTCTATAAAATGTGCTTCCCTTGCCATCACTGACAGATTTGAGGTCAGACTGTGGAGGGAAAACACAGCCAATCATAAAAGAGCGCAATAACATCTGGTCACTAATGGGCCATCATCCATCAAGGAGGCCTTATAAAAGGTTCCAAAATTAACTGACAATACTAGCAAATTAGCCAGTTTAGATGATTATTAAGCAGCGACTTGATTAGAGCAGTATAAGCAAATGTAACCTGAGACATGTAGAAACATCACTCAGATTTCTTTTTCAATAATCATCAAATACCATCAACATGCAGACACTTAGTAAGCATGGGAACATTGCTACAGCTGCAAGTTTTCATAATCACAATAGGAAACAATATCCCATTCCTTTAGGCTAGCAGTTCTACTCAAAACAAACAAGAATATCCGTAACAAATATTCTACACACTGAAAGGAAAGATAACTACTAAAAGGGAACAAACAAACAAACAAGCAACCAACATCAGTATTGTATTAATTCTCCGGATACACACACCACACATACACACAGTACAAGCACTACAACTCACCATCCCTTCAAATCCAACACGATACAAGTTCTTTGTTCCATTATCCCAGATGATGTAGGCCGCACTCCGTGTAGCTGTTGGACACCAATCTTGCACATCAACAACTTTGCCACGTTTCCCCACTCCCCCTGGAACACACAGCGTGATGTAACAACACACTGACCGACACACAACTCTGTACCATCTTGGTCTTCCCACTGCCAATCTACGCCTCTAACAACACGACCTCCTGCAAAGATTCCTTTCATGAAAATTTTCTTGCTCTTGCGTCGTGTCTCATTAATCGGCACACTGTAAACAACAAACCCACAATTAGTGAACCTTCATTAATAAGGCCATCCAAAAAATACAATCACTTTAATGACATGGTCTTACTAAAGACAGCTACTATAAACAAGTTCCCCTTTACAACACAACTGTTTGTTTACACACACAGTTAAGGTGTGGTGTGTTGTTTACACACAAATATGTGTGGCATGTATTAGCAACTTCTTGCTATCAAAACACTGCCACTTAGTGCCTTGCTTTCTGCAAGCCAAGCAAACAAAAAGCAGAGTTTCATACCCTCCTCTGAAGTAACTGTTTATACCTCCTATCACACACAAGTCTGAAATGTTGTTCACTAAATCAACAACAAATTCTCTCAAAATATATCTTGGCTTACTTTTTCTTTCCCCCTACATAATTTTTTTAGACCAGGTTGATAAAAATAAAAAGATTGCTTTTCATCACTACTCATTTTATTAGAGACAGAATCATGGCTGCATGCAGCTGCTACTGCTGAGCTAGGCACAACACTACACATCACCATATCCCTCCAAAACAACCACCTAGCTCACTAAAGTTGATCAAACACTTCCAGTGACTTCATTCTGCTAAGGGTCACTCAGAAACCTTACCATTATTTATTATAATAGGTTTCTTTATGGTCAGAAGCAACCATACAATATATACACTGAATAGAATTCCCCACACTCAGCAAATCAAGTTCATGTACTCACTGATAACTCTTCCATCTACTCACACTCATACACACACTTTATTAGGATAACTGACTTGTTGCTAAATAAACATGGTGGAAATAATAATTTTAGAGGGAGTTCACATGGTGACTATTGTAGAGGAAGGAGTTTGATGTTAAAATTCAAAGAAAGCCCAAGATTTTTATGAGGGGAATTCTCAGAATTAAAAGGGAATAGCCATTGGTAACTGTGTGCCAGTTAGTCCATCCCACTCCATTAGTACAGGAAAACAAGACTCCACCATTAGACTAAGTGGCTTGACCACAATCCAATAATGAACAACAATGGAATGTGCCACCACACATTGCACTATACAATCAGTTTATAGAATGTCTCCTAATAAGGAAGATACTTAATCACATACCACACGAATGTTTGACACATATGCTTATTTAATCTCCTACTAGCAACCTGCCAACTGTTACAAGTTAGATGGTAGTTGTGAAAACCACATAACACATGGTCACACACTCACTGTGGAGCATCAGGTGCGGTGATCCTTACAAAGCTGTGCCTCAGGCTGTGCTTGTCACCATGGTAACAAGGGGAACAGAGGTTGACAGAATTTTCACAGTCAATGCATTTCCAACGAGTACCATAGATCGGCGACGCATGACACCCATCACACACTATGTTCGTATGGTTCACTCCTGAAATCAGAAAAAAAAGAGTTAATACAACTGCACTAGTAAAATTTATAACGTTTGACTGAAAACAGAACCAACCATAGTACAAAGAAATCTTTCTTTTGACTACATAAGCAGTACAGTGGAAAAGAATCCCCAAAAACATCTGGCCAGAAACCAAATACCTATATCCAAAATCTACCATGAATCTCTTTAGCAGGTCTATATCAGTTTCAAAATCAAGTTCTAATGAAATGTAGTAAATTGGCCACACATTAATACCTTACAATTACTAAGAATATGGGAGACTTCAGGAACTGCAATATCAGCAGTAAGGACCTCACTACAGGAAATTTATCACAATGATAGTTGACAGATAAAATGCATCATTACACAAACACTTATCTTCATAACTGGACACTTCTAGATTATACTAAAACAATGATTGGGGACATTGTAAAGACTACACTATCAAATATGCCTGAAGGTATCTGCTAACACACATGTACAATGGAGTGGGTGAACTTGTAAGCAAACATATTAACAGTGATACAAACAATGGCACACCCTAGTTAATGAAACTACTCAGAATTACAAAAACAGCATTGTAAAAGAAGCTTCATTTAGATGCATACTTTGAACACAAACAGCAAACGAACCATCTTGTGTAAACAGAAACAAGGCGACAGCAACAATCTCCCACTAATTTAGCGGAACCACAACAAAGCGACTACGTTACGTCTACGCCCTCCCAACTGCTTATTGTCAGCCGTTGATTGGAACGCAGATAGAGTGCATTAACAAAGGTGTCAGTGTACAAACGAAACCCACACAGACACTTTTATGTAATGAGCACAGACAAGTGTTAACATGAACATTCGCACCCGCCAAAAACCGTCAAAACGAAACACAGCGACTTTGCATTACTAATTTAAAAGTTTGTGTATAGAATACAATTTAATGGCTAACCTGCTGGCGCACTATCCAACACTCTCAAGTCAAAAGGACCACCACACCTGTAGTTCGCTGCCGTCCCGTTGTCCCATACTACTAACACTTCATTAGCGTTCTCGTAGCTGCGTACTGTCCCCAAGTGTCCATCACCGCCATCTTGTTTAGCCCAGTTCCAGTCTGGGCCTCTGACTACACGAAATCCTACTCCTTCCATTCTAAGTGCTAAGCGAAATTTCAACAACCGTGTCAAATAATTTACTTTAATAGTTTGTTTCGATTGTGGTTTGTGGTGTTAATTGGCTAAACGCTAGCGCTTGTCAGCGAAGCGCGGCTTAGATGAATTTCATTGTAAACGCACACAAAACACACACACAAAATATTGAAATGTTGCTCCTAGCAGCAACCTGAATTTTACACCATTTGTAGGGATGAATGTTTAAAACGATAGCCTATGTAGCTAGGTCATGAGATGACATTTAAAGTTTGCCGCAGCACATGAGTTTTCCATCACATAACTTGATATGTCATGGCTATCTCAATAATATAATTTTTGGCTACATTGCTCAACCTTGCCCCTCAAAATAATTAGGAGGGGTGATAATTTTTGATATTGAGCTGCGGATTTGCAAACAATCCATAGCGGGTCTCTTGGTCCTGAGGATCAAGTAAAATTCCCCAAATCCTTAAAACCAGCAAAAATTTCCTCCTTTGGCTATGTGGTAGCTAATAATGAAAGCTGCTCGTAACAACCTGAATTCTATTAGGTGTAGCTAAACCGCTGTATCTCTCCAAGGATAGCAGTAGTTTACACTATCCAGCTATATGAAAGAGCAACAGTTGTTTCTTCTGTGCAACTGAATCCCATATGTAATGTATCAGTGCCAGGAAAACCACAAATCAGTTCAAAATCTCAATACTGAATCCACCGGCCCAGAAGAGGCACTCACCGGCTTAATAGTGTATGGTAAACCACAAACTCAAAAATTTTAGGTACCTCATGGTCATGATCATTACCTACTTTTAGAGATTACTTGACTTCAGACATTAACACTGTGAAATTCAGGTTACCAGTGTTGGGAAACACATTAATCATTCTGATAAGCTGTAAAACATAAATGACCATACCTGAGTTTTACAGCCAGCATCACTTGTTGGCCGATATAAAAATTAAAAAGGATAACATATACCTCAGATCACAGCTCAGTAGTACATATTTTTGCAAAATAATCACATGCATGTGTCTGAGGAATTGTAATTGTGTTTTAAACATCTCAATGGTCTCTGTGTATCATGACGGGGAGGTAGATAATGCATGAGCCCAAAAATCACAATAGTACATCTCAAGATGAAGTAAGGCAAACGTCACAGAGCTGTAGATCTAATAACTAACATGAGAAGTGGCTGGTCCAGGACCTTGATTAGGAGCTAAACTGACCGCTCAAGATACAATCTAGCTATATCTCTATCCCTGTTCAAAAATTGGTGCACTTCACAGTATGATACAGAGAATCACCAGAAATTTCAAGCCTCATGGGATAGAGACATGGCAGCTGGTAACAATATCATTTGGGAATTTGAAGGAGAGCTAATATACTCATGATAGCTACGCCATCATCTTAACTTGGAGAGATTACAGTTTATTCATTCACGCCTACAAATAATGTAAACATGAGGTAGATAGCTCGTACATTGTTCAGTTTTCCCAAACATTACAGCATGAAGATATAAGTTAAGCAATGGCATCTTACTGATGCATTCCATGTGATACCACACCTCGTATCACACACTTCACATCATGTACAAGTCAGGTCGGGAGAAATGACACATTCTAATGTGGTTTTCACAGGTTCTTTTGAACATATAGCCAGTACTGGAGTATGATGCTATGTAGCATATGTAAGATATCGACTTCAGTCAAATTCAGCAGCCTACGCACTATTTATCACATTAGGTTTCACTTTGTAGTCGCATAAAATATGCAACAAATTTACCCAGCTAGGTACTATATAGTTGTTGTTCTAATAGTAAAGTACAAAAGGTAAAAATTTTTGAGGTGGAAAATTTTCATAGATTTCATAGATCACCTTTCACCTACAAAAATTTTCCTCCGGATCCAGCAACTGTGCAAATAATTAGCTATAGTAACTGCGTAGCTACAAAAATATTCCTCCGAATCTTGCCATAGTCTCATCTGGCGAAAGTTTTCTACCTTGAAACTTTTGATGCATTATGGTACTGAGCCAAAAATTTAATTTAAGGTAAAATTATCAAAACAAATAAACTTGTGCAATAATTCAACAAAGACAAACAAGTAGCCAATCAGTTCTGCTTGCAATTCAAACACTTGTGCGATGTGATATTTATACAGTGCCACGATAAACATCACTCTTCCTTGCAGCCAAAACGAACATCCATTTCAAACTTGACATCTGTAAAGCATGATTTAATGTTTTCCCATGCATGATAACAACACTTACTCAATCCCTTCACATATCCCACCAGATTCTTGTAGTTCTGTCCCTCATCACAATAAGCAGTAGCTATCTGAGAAATGGAGAAGGCCTGCAACAGAAGTAACATTTAGCCAGTACCAACAGTAACATGCTAGCCTTGAGTGGCCACAATGATTGCTTTCCTGTTTGCTCTCTTATACCCAACGACAAACAGACTAGCCACACATGCAGGACTGCCGGTGTAACAATATTACGTAGCTGTTCCACTCACTTGCACAATAGTGTGCATGTTATCCATGGACTTGATAAGGAAGTTCAGTGTGTCATTGTAGTGGTGTACCAGTGTGGAGTGGATCCCTTGTAATATAAACTGACTATGGTCTGAATTGTTGTGTGGCCGCATGTCTTCTTCCCCAGTATATCGATATCGTCCGTCAGCCCCACCTACAATGCAAACACTAAAGTTAATGCAGCAATGAATTACTGACCTGACTTCAAACTGGAGACCATCACATCGTTGACTTTTTCGGGAGCGACATCTGTAAAGAATGGAACTAGACCACTACTCTATATAATAGAGGGCATATATTACCGAAGTGGAAGTCGATGGAGCAACACGCATTGGCTGCAAACAAAAGTAACCTCGACACGCTACTTGTAACTCGTTGTAACTAATGCACAGCACGTACCACATGTTCCACAGTCAGGGTGGTCACAGTCTGGTGGCTGACAAGAGCGCACCAACAAGACGAGAGAACACAGCACCAACACCAGTAGCTTCATTTTGACCTCAGTTGTGACGAAATAATATCACATGACTTCCTCCGGATAACAAAGGTGTGATTACACTACCCATTATATAAAGCAGCAGCAGCAAGCAGCAAGCAGCAGCAGCAGGCGTAACGATTATACGGTTGTGCCTTCGTTCACAGGCGAATCTATCCCCGGTTAGTTTATGTCTCTAGGCCTTGTAGTTTTCTCAAACATTAGCTAGCTACATGTGTACGAATATAATATATATGTGACCGGATTTCACATAACAAGGCTTCCACACACACAAAATCAAACTTACGTTTTTACCAGAAATGGATTGCTGGCCTAATACACTATCACATTCCACACTGTACTTCCTTCGGGACTGGCAAGTCTGGTTTCTGTGGCAGCTTTCTTCCGACCCTGTCAAAGCCACGAGTGGGAGATTGGCGCCATTGAATGGCCATGGCTTTGTGATGATGGTGTGTAGTGAGCTGGGACTTCACAGAGAGCTCACCAATAGTGTTCTCGGTCAATTTGGAGTGATTTGAGGGCCATGGAGAGCCCAAACTTGGCCTCTGGATTCCAATCGTCTTCTTACTCCATTTTATACCCGTATATATATATTTCTAGTAAATAGATGCATACTTGGTGCAAATTTTGTTTGCACAGCTGTAGGCACTGGGAAGTTATTATACAATGATTACTTAAAATCGCCATATCTCCTAACGAAGTTTTGTGCGTCGAAGCCGGGTTTTGTCAAATTCAGTCACATATTTTGTTTATTTATGACGTGATTTTAACCGCATTTTGTATTATCCTTAGTGCTTGGTTGTATAATTGATTAGCTATTAGCACTTTACAGTGACCAGCACTGAATCAATACTATTACTATTATTGGTTAAATAGGGCAGACAGCCGAGGCCGAGGCCGATTAGGCCCTACAAGGTAATTATATTATCACTAATAATATAAACCCACCTTATAAACATTTTTCCAATGTATTATCAGTGGACTGATGTTAAAGGTTATGCAACAAGGACCCGGATGTTGTACAAGATCGAGATACTCTAATAGAGCAGTCACCTAACTACTCTAATAGAACATTCAGTGGAAGCATGTATAAGTTCTGTAACGGAATTTTTCCAAATCTACCTGTACCTATACATACACTGAAGTGCTTTGGTCCATTTAAAAGGCTTGATTCATCTACTTGTGTAATTATTATGGATGGTGGCTTAATTTAGGTACACAATTTCCATTGAAAATGCTCAATCTTGTATCATTCAAATTCCAGTTTCAACATTATTATTATTCTAACATGCACCTATTGTTGTGCAATTGTGAGAGGGTGCATCATGTGCTTGGTTGCCTGAACCTACCCAAATCTTTCCATTAACAAATGCTGCAGAGCCATAATCTAAAGGCAGTATACAGTATATAAAATATCTACAGGCAGAAATATGATATCTCCAAATTACAGTATTGTAGTTATCTATTTTCCTGGGGGGGATGCCCCCAGACCCCCTTAGTTCCAGCATGCTTTTCATGCTGGGAGGTGTGCTTCACACACCTCCACCCAAGAGATTAGCTCGGAGATTAGTACCTTCAGTTAGTTCCCCCTTTTATAAATCCTAGATCCACCCCTGACACAGTACCAACACTTGCAGCTTTATTGCGACTTTGATTGATATCACATGACTACCTCTGGATACTTGAGATATATAGTCATGTAGCTTGCCAGCTAATAGCTAGAGATTTTACTAAATTATGAATTGTTTGATCTCATGCCACACACTGACTTCTTTTAGCACATGTAACTGGCAACATGCAGGGGCACCACCAATGATGAGAAATTGAAATGATTTGATGAAATTTTCTCAATACAAACATCATACAGCTTTTTGCAGTGCCAACACAGAACATCAGCACTATATATAATTATGATCATGTAAAATTATTGGATGAATTGACTGATAGTTGCTTCCCTTCAGTTCACATTTAACAAACAGTGATGCTGCAGCAGCTTTAGTATCAGTGTTTGAGCTGTGGATGTGGTATCTTTTCAAATCCTTAAGTAAGTCAGAGTACCTGATATAGGCAGGCAGTACTGTTAAATATTCACTATTGTGACAGCACTTCTTCTCTGCTTCTGTGCAATAATCATGTGGTTTACACTCTTCATGTGGTTTACACTCAATTGTTGTGTTGTTCTTTGTCTTGGTAATGTCTACTTCGGCCACCTGCATAAGACTAAGGGCCGGATCACTGCATCCTACTTGCACAGTAAACTCATCTATTAGCTCACATGACTGTTGTAGCCGGGTGATGTCCCTAAAGTCAAGACAAAAGACACCATATAAGAGTGATGTAATATAACAACATGCAATTACAGCCTGCATGGATTGACAGGTGTTCTGACTATATATTTACAAATTATTACGTTCTTCGTAGATGAGTAAAAGTACATGTACGCATATTTTCAAGGGGCAAAAATGCTATTTTTCCTTAAATTACTGGTATACATGTAGTAATAGCATTCATTTGGTACCTGCCCTTCATGCAGGACCATTTCACATTCCACACTAACAACAATGACAATCGATGAAGCTAGCATTAAGATCATGTCCTAAAGCATACTGTAGCATCCATGGTGATACTGCCTTCATGTGAACCTTGTTCCATCATACAACCAATAAGTGTTATCAAGACATGTAGTCTAATAGTACTTGTCCTATCATACTAGAACTGTAACATGGTCAACAACAAAGAGAACAAATCAGTAACTTTTTAAAGCAGTACTATATGCCATAGCTAAAAGTTTGAGCAAAATTAACTTGACACACTTCCTGGCTATAATAGAACAGACGGGACAAACACACAGACAAACCAGCTTGCATCCAATTGCCTGCCCTATATACCTATCAAATGTACTACTATATACCATATGCTGTGAAGCAATATCAGCATGCTATGAACTTACTATGAGCAAAGAAAGGAAAAGTTTGTATTGGTATGTGCAGGACCATTTTACATGAATCTTATTCTATCACTAGTGCCACATAGTTTGACATGTGTTGATAACTTTAACTTACACGTGGTCATTAACCTTCACATCATTTTACTATTAGGCTTGCATGAGTAGGATGTGTCCTATTGTACAGAAACTGTAACACAGTCAATAAGCACAGATTAACACACAATCCTACTAGTTAATTATGTAATTCAAACATGCACCAAATTAGCCTGCTAATGCCTGCCCTATATACTATTAAATAAGCTACTGTATACATTTTTCCAACAGTCCATATGCTGTGAAGCAATACCAGGGTGCTTTGAACTTACTATATATGAGCAAAAAAGTTAAGTTAGAAAAGTATGCAACAGAAAGTAGATAAAACGAAAAAAAGATTTGCCAGTAGCTGGGTTTGCGGACAAAGGAAAGCATGTAGAAGCTGCAATAAACTTTGTGACATAGTGAAATGATGAGCGTTTTATTTTGCATGTCAATGTGTGCAAAAATTGATGAATAGGCATTGCAAAAAATATTAATGTTGTCTTAGGCAGGATTGAACCCTGGACCATTGGGTTAACAGTTCTAAGCGCTAAAGCTTGGGCTGTTTGTTCATGGTTTTGACATGAATAAAGCTCGAGTTTTCCTCTACACACCAACACCTTCAACACTTTATGGAGAATGAACAGAAGCATGTAGTGATTTGCAACAAATTTGGGAGTTTCCCTGTGTCAATACGTGCTTTGGTTGCCGAGTTAGCAGCATCACAAAGCAGACAGACAGACAGACAAATAGACAGCTTTTCAGTTTTATATATAGCTATATGCACAATAATTTTAAAAGTATAAGGAAGTTCAATTAGTGATCATAGGAAAAGAAAGAAGGAAGGAAGGTTGCCTATACCTGCAGATATACTAGTGGTCATTAAATTCCTACTTCAATCAATCAATATTCACAACTGAATTAGGGATTGAATGTCCACTAGAACAACTTCAGGTGTAGGCGACTTCCCTTGTTTCTTTTTCTATGATCCCTAATCAAACTTAATATTGATGATTTTTACTTCTGCTTGTATAGTTACTTTTTTGTAACATTATTATGACTGGTGAACCCATGTATGTCACATTAGAACAGAAAGAATGGTGCCAGGCTTATCTGAACACGCTCCCCAACTATCAATTACTGGATTAGCGAAGTGGCCGTTGTATACTTATTTTCAGCTATGCTACAAATGAAGAACACTAGGAGAAGGACCTCTGCCAGTTACAACAGAAAAACTCAGACGATTCCTGTTAAACATAGGGAAGCCATCACGTGGTGCTACCATGAATCAATACCTCATGCTGTCAGCAAATATAAATGGGACACAAAAGGAGGACATGAAGTATGCATTGTCAGTGTTGGGGGTAATGCATTACGTAATATTATTACTTTTGTGGTAACTAAGTAATATAACAAAATACACTATAAAAACTGGTAATATAACTCAAGTTACTTTACTTACAAATGTAATGCGTTACCTAAGTAATATAGTTACTGTAACGAATCAGATAATACGTAATATTATTACTACAAGTAACAAAGTTACTAATCTCGTTAGTAATCCACTGAGTAACGCCTAGCCACAACGAAGTAATGAAGCCTACTGAATGAAGCTTATTCACCAGCTTCTTACTTATAACCAAGATTTGCACATTGTCCAACAACGCAATCATGTCACGCGATAAGGCGGTAGTTTCACACGTGACAGCTTAAGGCTGTGGACACAAAGTAATAATATAATATGTAATAGTTACTTTATTTTTTGGGTAATATGTAACTGTAACTAAATAGTTCTGTATTGCAAGTAATATGTAATATGTAACTAGTTACTTTTAAAAAGTAACTGTCCCAACACTGTGCATTGTATGTACTACAGTATGTCAAAAGGCACCTGTTGGGCTAAGTGATGTCAAGCAGTGAAAAGATCAAGCCCATATCCTTAGCCATTATCAAGGTACACTTGTCTGAAGGCATTCGCTAGTCAGTCAGACAGTAGAAAATCCCACTAAAACTTTCTTTAATTTCGTAGCAACTTTTTGGAAGCATTTCAGGTTGTAATGAAGGCACTTTTGGGCTTGGTTATACACAAATACTGCCAAGGCACCAGGATGGTATTGTGAGGTAGCTGGTTTTAGGGTGATATTTTTGGCTAGAAAAGCCCAAACCATCATGATCCCTAATATACAGTACTACTGTACTGTGTGATTATACACTAATAAATAAACAAATAAAGCGACTGAAAGCCACGCCCCTCTACAAGTACATAATATTATAGTTGTACACATAACACCACAACCAGTACACTGATGGAAACATCACAACAGTCTTATAACGTAATTGTACACGGTCTAATCATGTTGTAGATCAATGCCATACTCACATACAGTACGGTGGATCTACAATTTTTAAAAGGGCAGTCTCTGAAAATGTACAGTGTATTATTGCAACAGAATAACTAGAGAAGCTCTGAGACAGCATCATAGTACAAAGTTGTTTGATGGCTCCGTAACAGTAGTCACTGCTCTATTAGAGTATCACTAGTTATTTTATGTTTTGTAAATGCTTATGTGCTACATGAAATTACAGTGGTATCTATAGGGTTGCTATGACACAGCTTTATACTGGCCAAGGTTTCCACCTAAACTAGTACATCCACTATTGGGGCAGGACACAACTGGTCCATGTGACATCTAGCCACATCACGGACAAGGGAACACACAATACCATTAATAACTATACCATATCTGAAGATTGTGTCTGTATCAGCAATGCAGAGGTTCTCCTCACACTACAACTCCGGATTATGTTAACTTATATACGTCATCTGCTCAAAGATCCTACAACTGGCCCAGTGACACACACATATACGTATGACTGTATGGGGTTACTATTCAGTGGACTGGACTACTGGACTGGAACACTGGACTGGACTACTGGACTGACATATTTTTGGTTTTTACACATTCTGAGGTTGGTTTTATTGAGTCTTGCTAGTAAGAACCCTTTGGGTACCTGCAGCCCACTTCTAAACACTGAAGACAAACAGTGGAATATGTGAAAACTGTCTCTTAATAATTTCGCTACTGTTCATTATGCCACTATACAACACTTATTCCCGCTTACCTGGAGTGTATTAATGCTGCAGGCAGTGCAGGGAACTGAATATGACAGCAATAGTTAACCAGCGATCAACTAGCCAGTAGACAATCTTTCGAGATATCTTTGAGGAGCAAGCTAGTCTCGCCAGCATGGCCAGTCAGTGCAGGGGCTTACCAATTAGAGATTTTTCAGCATGGGCACTTATAATCTTTATTTGATAAGCCCCTACACTGAAACAGCGAGACTAGTGAGAGCAAGACTAATGAGACTAGCTTGCTGCAAGCTTGCTCTAAGGATATACCTTGAAGGATATTGTCTACTGGCTAGTTGATTGCTGGTTAACTATTGCTGTCACATTCACTGGCGGAATTCCCTGCACTGCCTGCAGCATTACTACACACCAGATAAGGAATAAGTGTTGTATAGTAGCATAATGAACAGTAGCGAAATTATTAAGAGACAGTTTTCGCATATTCCACTGTTTGTCTTCAGTGTTTAGAAGTGTTTAGAAGTGGGCTGCAGGTGCCCAAAGGGTTCTTACTAGCAAAAATCCAACCATAGAATGTGCAAAAACCAAAAATATGTCAGTCCAGTAGTCCAGTCCACTGAATAGTGACGCCCTGACTGTATAACACTCTGACCAAATAAGGTAACATTTAACAAAACCACATAACTGAACACAATGCAGTGTTTACAGGTAGCCAACTTGAGACTGACAAATGATATTGTATCAGATTACACTCTCTGGAAATGTATTGGTTGAGGCCATAGTATGCTATATACAAACACTCAACTACACTGTATGAGATTCTGACAAGTTGTTTGCCTATAGTATGTACATGTTGAGTACTCATGGATGCAAATACACAAGCTCTAAAAATTTGGCCAATTTGTAGCACTGCTTGACCTGCTAGAAATCTTTTCGTTCAAATGCTTAACACCATATCTCTTCTGGGGAAGCCATAAAAGTGTAGTGTCTATCACAGCCCTTTCTTGAACTTGTGATGAAGCCAAACTACACATGACACCTTTAGCCATCTGGTTGGCTAAACCGTTAATTCTCTTTACATTTTAGCGTTCTTCAGGATCCAGCTCAACTAGTTCATACTATAATTTTAGTCACAATACGCAATCTCTAATTGTACCTCCAAGAGTTCATGATATAAAAAGAGAGTGTACTACTTCAGTATAGCCTGTACAAATGCATATTTTAAATTAATACAGTAAAACTTTGATTTCTTTAGGATATCATGTCAACACAAAGTATTAAGAAGTGTTGATGATGTCATCAGTGGACTGCTTAATTGAAGCCTAACTACAAGGGTCATAGTAGGACACTCTCCTCTCCTTTGTAATATGAACTCTTGGTACCCCTAATGCAGGCTGTGGACTCTACCATTATTAAGAGTTCAAGATCACCACTGCTTACTATATACACCTACCCGTACTGATCATCAAATACTGGTAGTGGATGATCGTCATATCCTACACTAAAATGAACACCTGTAACAAGAACGCTGATGATGATACACTCACACAATTTATTACTTTAAACTGTCATGAGGATATTTAGTTAACATAATTTGATAATTACTTTGTTCCCTAAAACCATTTAATTATGCACCTTAGTGCCTCATGGGACGACGCAGGGTATGTGATAAATTCTAGTGTCAAATTTCAAAGTATTGGACAAAGCCCACCATGTCTCCACTCCCAAAGCAGTATTTCTGTTGGGGATTTGATCAGTCAACCTATTAAAATAATTTTTGGTTAAACAAACTGAATCATCAAAAGCCCCAGGGGTGAGGCAAAACAGACGTGAAATCCCTAGTCATGCAGTGGACCTGGGGGGAGGGGCCACCTTGATAAGTTAATTGAGCTCATATTACATACACAGATTCCATTTTTATTGATTCATATAATCAGGAGCTTATTGACATGATAATAACCCTTTAATTGTTAGTGCTGACTTGTAATCATGTTTAGTCAAAAGAGCACTTATCTGTTGAATCAATAATAATATTATGAATATGATTCTAGCAACACACATTGGACTTCTAGCACTTGGCTGACTTGATGAGGTGCAATGGGAATAATCACTCTTTCACAATGTAATTTCAAGTCATGCACATTTAATAGTATATATACTGCCATTCCGAGACATTCCATTTGGAACATCATGATGCATAGGACACTTTGCAAATTGGCAATAGTAAATACTATCATCATTTTTGGTTATTGTTGAGTTGCTCATGAGCTACAGCAAGTCAACAGCCACTATATGAGCTATAAAGTATCATGTAGCTAGACATGATGCCGGGACAGGTAAACAGTCACTCAGACTCCTCACACTAGCTTAAACCATAACCTCTGCCACACTTCACTTCGCCTAATCCATCTGCCTAAGATGGAAGTAGTCTCCAGAAAACAGTAAGGTAGTACTGAGTAGTAGTAGTAGTAGTAGTAGTCAGCTCTCCAGCCGGTAGCAGTACTTCCCTCTGAGCCGGATTGACTTCTCGTCAGGCTAAGCCCTCTCCCGGTTTAATGCCGCTTTACACAACTAAACTTCATGAACTTGAGTGCTGTTAGGTTATCCCTTGAGTACAGTTTATTCATAGCGAGCAGGATACCGCATAGTCACACGTCTATTCCGCGCCTCGCCTTCAGCCACGTGCTAGGTCTACAACTCATTCCAGCCTTACAAACTAACCTGTGGCAATTGGTACCTTTCCCAAGTTTAGTGACCCATCACATTGATAACTCGCTATCGTTCCGTTATCCCAAAACACCGTCAGAACGTCGCTACCAATGCGTATCGCTGTACCCATCTGTCCTACATCAGTAACGCCCTCGTCTTCGCGGTCCCAGCTGCAATTCACAACGCGAAACCCAATCGTGTCCATCGACGGTATTGGTTCTCTGAGTCCGTGTAGCATCTCGGGAGGGGGTGAACAAGTAAACATACCAACACCCGCTTTACCCGATACACTTCAAACAACCGGTAGGAGGGGCGGCATCTAATTTAGCAATCTAGCTACTCAGTGCAAAGTCTCAACTGCCCTCATGATCATCCCATTAGAAGAGATGTAAACAATTTTTTTTTTACAAAATGTCTGGCATTGTTTAGTTGCTAATTGGTAATTTATACCAATATACAAGAAAAGGTTTTCACATTCAAACAGTGGGCAGAGAGGCAAACTCTGCCCAATCCTGTGATGAAGGAATTGTTGCCATCACAGAAGCAGCCAGTGTTGGGAGTAACGCGTTACTTATGTAACGCGTTACGTAATATTATTACTTTTGTGGTAACAAAGTAATATAACGAAATACGCTATGAAAACAGGTAATATAACGCAAGATACTTTACTTACAAACGTAACGCGTTACCTAAGTAATATAATTACTGTAACGAGTCTAATATGACGTAATATTATTACTAAAAGTAACGAAGTCACTAATCTCGTTTGCAATCCTCTGAGTAACGCCTAACCACAACGAAGTAACGAGGCCTACTGAATGAAGCTTATTCACCAGCTTCTTACTTATAACCAAGATTTGCACTTTGTCCAACAACGCAATCATGTCACGTGATAAGGTGGTAGTTTCACACGTGACAGCTTAAGGCTGTGGACACAAAGTAATATAATATGTAATATTATTACAGTTACTTTATTTTATGGGTAATATGTAACTGTAACTAAATAGTTCTGTTGCAAGTAATATGTAACTAGTTACTTTTACAAAGTAACTTGCCCAACACTGGAAGCAGCATTGCCACGCTGAACATCGATAGCAACCTTCTGAATTAAAATTGGGTTGCCCTATTATCACCAGACTGTTCCATTACTCAGGAACCAATCCGTCTCACTAATGAGCGTGCACATGATCCTCAAGCACCCAGGGTCTCAACACATAGAGGGGAGAAGTGAAATGATGGCGTCAGAGAGGAATACTTTCTGAACTTAGCTGACTCTGCAGAGTTTGCCAGCCGGCTGGCACCACTAGCAGAAGTAGATAAATTAGATGGGGCCAGGGTGTCTGAACAGGTAAAATCCCAGAGCAAGGGTAAGCCCCGCGACCAAGGAATCAAAGACATACCATCTGGCCTCTTACCATCATTACGACACACACCAACCGGTTCCAAAACAGCAGGTACACCTCCAGACACCAGAGCACGACGAATAGTTTCATTCACTGCAGCATGCTGAGGAATACGGCCTCCACTACGCCTGCAAGACAAACCGTGAGTTCCAAAAACATCAACTTTACTTCCACAAACACATGTATGCTTGACAACAATGGGAACACCGAGACGTAGACCAAGAGCAATCCTCAAAGACTCATTATCCAGCTTAGGGTTAGGGTAAAGTTTAGTTGCTGCTTGCATGTGCAGCTACAGCACCTAGGGATCGCCATCAGTGCCGCAGAGCCAGGATCCTTGACTCAGCTATGCCATAGATAATATACCTATACTGACATTGCAGTCAGTGTAGGTATGACTATGCCAGTCAGACATGACAATTAGAAAGTTTGAGAAGTTGTCATAGCATCTCTTTATCGTATATGTGATACTCTAATACAACACACACCTTATATGCATGGTATAATGTTTGTCCATATGTGTGGCCCATGCCAAGTATAACTGCATGGGTATATAACTAATAAAACTACGTAGCAACATAGCTAGACATAATATCTATATGCTATATAGCAACCAGTTTAGAGCAAGTGGTTGGCCATGGATAATCAACAACTCAAATTTTAACACTCTAAAATTGCCATGCAAAAGCATAACACTGTACACATGTCGGGGTGTTCTATAAATAAGAAGCATGGCATGACTGGCTTGCATGCATGAAGTATGAACGTGTTGCCTGGGGCACAGTACACTATAGTTCACAGTTCAGTTGCATGGCCTATGTCTCCTGTATCTCTTGCAGTACAGCTGCCCAGATCTATGGTTGTTTAGACATCATATGCCATGCAGTGAGTACCTAATACCTATATACTTGTATGCACTGTAAGAGTGATTTCAAAGTAATCCTATAAATTTCAAAGCTATACACAACAAACCCTACAGCTATACATTATAGACAGTAATTGGGAAAGTAAAAGATGTGCTATATTGTGTAGTTCTTAACAAAGGTTGGAGTTACGTGTTGTATATAATAGGTATGGCAGGGCACAAGACCAGCTATAGACTCACCTATAGATGCCAGGCCAGCCGGGAAACAGAGAATTTATTTGGAGTGGCTAAGAGCAATCAAGTGACAGCCACAAAAGCAGAGAACTTGCCGCCTGGCAACCAAAGCAAGGCTAGAGCACAAATCGTCCAGAATGAGGTACAAAACCGTCTCCAGCAGCAAGTAGAGTCTACAAGAGCAGCACGACATGACCTTCTATGGAATGTACAATATAATTCAGGCATATAGCCAACAAAGAATGTTGAATCAGGAAAGTTTATTAATTAAAGCATCTGCTATCCTTAGATTAGGATTAATAATAAGTCTCAATCTGCATGGGGTTTCTGATGTGCATGAAAATATATCCTGTACATACTGAAAAAACAACATGGTAGTTAGCCAGCTGGTAAATAGAACGCAGTTGATTGTTATCATAGTCCATAATTATGTGGATGGATGACTGGATCAGGATAGAGCATAGGTTTACAGGAAGTGTTTACACAAAATCCTTTATGAGTTAACAAGACATGCAGTGTGCAAGAACCCAGGCATCTTCTAACAGAAGTTTAGCTTTAATTTAGTGCAATTTACAAAATTTATATTGGCAGAGCAGCCAAAGCTGAGTCACTTGTGTCTATAGTGAATAGTCCTGAGGGATCAGAACACACACAAAATGTATAATAGCTAATAGAATAGTGAACACAACAATAGTATAACATCAGTTATACCATATATGGTCAGGGATATGACAAACAGGTGTCACTTTTCCACTTTGCAGCCAAAATTGACATCCATTTCATACTTGACATCTACACTCAATATAACATAACAACATAACTAGACATCATGCATATGAGCTCACTATAGGTCTGGCTCAATCCTTTCACATATCCCACCAGATTCTTGTAGTTCTGTCCCTCGTCACAATAAGCAGTAGCTATCTGAGAAGTGGAGAAGGCCTGCAGAACAACAAGTGCTTGATTACTTTGACAGTGTATAATGGGCTGTTAATAACGAATGGGCTGTTAAAAGCTTTAGCCTTGTCTTGTGAGTACTTTTGGACATATAGCAATAGGCAGCAAGATAAGAAAAAAACAACTGACTTGTGCAGTGCTTGGAAAATTAATTACTGGTGCTTATTTAATGTCACAAATGCAACAGCCTACGGAGTCATGTAATTTCACCATGATAAGGGGCATTCATAGGCGGCTCCAAGATTTTTGGTGACTGGTTTCTGAGAATAACTGCCCTCCACTATATTAATATCACTGATAAAGTACATAAAAATCACTACATAGTTTGCTACACTGCTTCTCTGAATACTGTGACTGCTTTATTAGAGTGATTGACTGCTCTATTAGAGTATCTTGATTAAACATATTGTACCTTAGCAAATTAATGCAAAATATATTTTTAACTGCTTGAGTACACTTGACTGGTTTACAGTTTTTGCCTATATCCACCCATCAAGAGTAAATACTTGACCCATGCTATCAAGCAAAAAAGATTGAATGATGACATTATATATATAAAGTGCAACATAAACATGCACATAACTCGTGTTTGCTTTGTGGAACAAAACAAAAATTACTCTACATGAAGAGGTGAATGCAGTGGTATTTAATTGACCGATTAAAACGTGCATAAAATTATATTTGCAGCATGCATTTTCACCCAATGTATTTCAATAGCATTTATCTCATAAACACATATTATACAAACCAGTCGGGATTTTGTTCAGATGAGTGTTAACATTCATAGCAGTATAATTTATAACTAATTGTCACCAGAAGAGCAAGTGGTAATCAAAATACTCTAATAGAACAGTCACTTAAATTACAATGAATGGCCGATTTATAAAGATTAATGTAGAGCATAATAGGTGAAAGAAGTGCTGGAAAGAATGACAGGTGGAAGAAAAAGCAAAATAGACTTGTCCCCACATTGTTTATTATTACACAGTATGGATGCAAGAGGAAACAAGTAGTAAAATTAGCAATCCTTAAGTCTACAGGCAGCTACAGCAAACCCAAAATTCCCATATGTGGGAATGGTCCTCTTGCTCGGCACCAGACTATAATATGTACAAGTTGAGCTGGATCCTGAAAAGCAGCCAAAAAATTAAAAGTGGATTTTTTCTCAAGTGAGTTAACATTTTAGCCAACCAGATGATTAATGGTGACAGCAAAGGTGTCAACAACAGACATGTATGGTCTGGCTTCATTACAAGTTCGGGAAAGGACTGTAATGGACACTGTAGTTTTATGGCTTCCCCATAGGAAATGTATGGCGAAAACTTTGATTGGCCGTAAATATTGTGTCAGACATTTGAACGAAAAGATTTTGAAACGTTTTTAGTGGGTCAAGCAGTGCTGCAAATGAGCCAAATTTCAAGATCATGTGTAATTGCGTCCGTGAGTTATTAAATGTTTTTGAGGATCCAGCTCAACACGTACATACTATAGTTCCCTACAAGCAGCTGCTACAACACTCAAAACCCTGATAGGAGGGTGTGATAACACACAGATATTAGAATACAATCCCGATGGGTGGGTAAAGCTCCTATTGACAGAGCAAGTATGTACACAACTAATCATGTCACACTTGGCTCACGGATGGATACTCCGGCAATAATAGATTTCTAGCAGATAAAAAAAACACTGAACTTTAAACAATGATACTGAATGTATCCATTGAGTGCAATGGATGAAACCATTAGCAGAAGACGATCTGATAGCTAGCTTATTGCAATAAATTCTCTGCAGCTTTAAAGTACTGGTAGCTACTAGCTAGTTCAGTTGGTAATGAAGATACAGAATAATATTATTCTTCAAGGTATAATACTTATTGGCTGCACTCTTAGCAGAACTGTTGTCTCAGCTGGCATATATGATCATGGTCAATGTGTTGCTAGGAAAGGTGACATGCAGACTAAACAGTTTTGACCTCAAGGGATTTAGTTCTCCTTAAATGTGTTAAGTGTTTGTGACTAAACATAACAGAAAATGTGACCAGATTTGGGAAAAGGGGGCTAGCTGGTTACTTATGCAAGTCATAGCAATGGGAAAACATTTTTAGAGGTGTTTATACACTTCATGGTACTGAAGAAACAATTTTGAGTGATTTTGTGTCAAAGCGGCTATTTATGACGTATGATCACTGTAAAAAGAAATTTATTTTAGTTATTAGACCCAAGAATTTAATTGGCTTCAGATTCCGTCAACTGTTCCATTAAAGTATGCTGATCTCTTTGTTTAAAAAGCTGACTGGTTTTTTGAAACCGGTGAAACCCCCTAGAACTGTGCCTGAAGATCCCATTCATAAGTCCAGTCACAAATGTGCATTTCAAGCATTTTGATTGATTGATTGATTTAAACTCCACTGAAGTACTCGGCCAAAGGTTGTTCTTCCATACTGGAGTGTACACAGAACATTACAATATATAAACAGTAACTACAGCATACAAAACTAAGACAACAAACTATACAAAAACACACACACAACAAAACAACTTGTTGTACGGGCATGCATGGTGGGTGGGTGGCTATAATTTCAGCAATGTATATGTCATGTAGTTTCATGGTAAAGTATGATGGGTAGCTAGCCACCCCATCTACCCCTCCCCCATATCAGCTCTGAACCTACAAACTCACTCGAACTGTGGTAGTCTTGTTGTTAGGAGAAATGACAAGAAAGTTTAATGTGTCATTGTAGTGGTGAACCAGAGTACTATGGATGCCTTGCATGATAAACTGGCTGTGGTCCTTCTCACCGTAGGGACGTAGGTCATACACGCCAGTAAAACGGTATCTCCCGTCAGCCCCGCCTACCCGACAGTATATCAACATATCAAACTACTACAAGACCGTTCATACCTTTCTTCAAATATTCTATCATAGCATTATTGACTGTAAGAGGAGGGATGTCTACAAAAAACGACATTGTAAACTGTGCAGATCAGACTATGGACATACCGAAATGGAAATCGATGGCGCAACAAGCGTTGGCTGTAAAAGAGCAGATTTAACAACGTTGTCACAATATGCTTGCACAGTAATAGCACCTACCACACGTCCCGCAGTCAGGGTGGTCGCAGTCCGGAGGCTGGCACGAGTGCACCAACAAGATCAAAGAACAAAGCAGCAAAACGACTACCTTCATCGCGACAATAGCTCGATTACGTAATCAGTGAGTCATGTGATAAATAAATAATTGACTTTAATAATAATTATATAAACGTTTCAATAAAACAACAAAACATATGAAGTTATTTTATGTCGATTAAAATATTTCCAACGCTACTCAAACAATCCCAACAATAAGTGTGTGGTCTGGACAGACACCAACTATGAGTGACCTTCTCACACATCATACATACCCACATTTTCTCATCTAAGCAGACAGAACATGGTGGGGCTACCCTCTGTTGCTCTAGTAATAATGGCATTTCAGCATCATGATAAACAGGATAAGAATGTTCCCGCAGAATTGGATGAATCTGTTTGGTTTTTTCCTTTGAGCTGAGATCAGTCAGTACAGGTTCATCATCATTGCTACTGTCTTTACTACATTTCTTCAAGCCTTGATAAAGTGTGTTGTAACTAAAACGCTGAGGTAAGTCAGACAACAAATCAGGACGATTCTCACAGTCTCCATCACTACAACATTTCTTTGTGGAAATATCCTCTGAAACACAAGGACGCTTCACTCCCAACACTGTGCTCTGTAGTCTAGGATCTCTATCAGAACTTGCTATGTTCATTGGTAAAGCACACTCACTGTTGGAACAGGTGGACACAGGCAGAATGGGATTTGACAGTTTATCATCAGAGAGGTGGTCACAGCCTACATCACTTCCACAGCAGCCTGCAGTTTTACCATACATGGTGTTGTTCTGTCCATCTTGGACATCATTATTACACAACTTTGTACTGTCACAATTAACAGTGCATTTGCTGTCATGTTCGGTAGAACATTCACTGTCACGATGTTTGGTAGAGCTGGCACATTCACTGTCACAATGTTCGGCACATTGACTGTTGCAGTGTTCGGTAGAGCTGCTGTCACAAGGTTTGGAGTTGGCACATTGATTGTCACCATGTTCGGTACATTGATTGTCACCATGTTCGGTACATTGATTGTCACAATGTTTTGTCGAGCTGGCATCTTTACTCTCGCAATGTTTGGAGCTGGCAAACTGACTGTCACAATGTTCAGTAGTGCAGGTACATTTGCCATCATTATGCTCAGAGCAGTTGGCACACGTGTTGTCATGCTGGGCACACTTGACACCATCACATTTGCTAATAGAATTTTTGTTGGTAAGGTCCACAATGTTCTGTGGCACTTCACTGTTTGCAGCATGTGATGGTTGCTCACGCCAGTTAGGAAAATGCTTTCTAGGTAATTTTAGGATCCGGCGTTCTGGTATTATGACAGGTTGTCTTCTCTTAGTAAGTCTTTGTCTAACAGGTCTATTAGCTAGCTGATGATTGGATGAGCCATTAGATTGTTGTCCAGGTGACGTCTTTAATGGCGTCACTGCCAGCCGACATACCCGATTATCTGCCAATAATCTATCAGCAGCTGATTCATTAGGTATAGTCTTTGTTGTAGTTTGTTGTGTCTGTTCTGACAACTTGCCAAGCAAACTGCCACTGGCCTGGTCAGGTGATCTCTTAGCTACCTCAGTAACAAGTGATTTACCAGCTAGTCTGCCACTAGATTTCAAGTCTTGTGATCTTCTAGTTTGTTCTCTTCTTACTTGCTCATGTGATCTCCTAATTTGCTCATGCGACTTAACAAGCTCATGTTTTCGCTGATGTGGTCTCTCTTGTTTGGACAGCTCTGGTGATCTTGCTCCTTGTTTAGCTAGCTCAGGTGATCTTGCTCCTTGCTTAGTTAGCTCAGGTGATCTTATTCTTTGTTTGGATGGATCAGGTGATCTTATCCTTTGTTTAGCTAGCTCAGGTGATCTTGTTCCTTGCTTCAACAGTTTAAGTGATCTTGTTCCTTGTTTAGCTAGCTCAGGTGATTTTATTCCTTGTTTGGATGGCTCAGCTGATCTTGTCCCTTGTTTGGATGGCTCAGGTGATCTTATCCCTTGTTTGGATGGCTCAGGTGATCTTATCCCTTGTTTGGATGGCTCAGGTGATCTTATCCTTTGTTTAGCTAGTTCAGGTGATCTTATTCCTTGTTTGGACAGTTCAGGTGATCTTGTTCCTTGTTTAGCTAGCTCAGGTGATCTAATAACTGGTTTTGGTGATCTTGACGGTTCTGGTGAACTTATTCCTAGCTTTAGCGGTCTCCCAAGAGGTTTCATTGGAAAGGTCACGACTTGGTCTAGTGATCTTGTCACTTGTTTTGATAACTCAGGTGATCTTAGTGGCTCAGGAGATCTAGTAGCTCGCTCAGGTGATCTCACAGGTGACTTCAATAGCTCAGGTGAACTGGAAAGTCTATCAGGTGATCTCATAACTTGCTCAGGTGACTTCATAGCTGGTCTTGTAGCTAGCTCAGGTGATCTTGCAGCTTCCTCAGTAGACTCTGTCAATTGTTTCACTTCTTGTTCAGATGCATTATTGCTAACTGAGTCTTTGATAGCTATACTGCTCCCAGTCAACTCCTCATTTCTAGACAATGATTCTCTGCAAGTTCTTTTGATACAGTCGAGTAACTTCTGGTGTTCACCATTAAGTGGAATGGGATAAAATATCTTCTGATTGGGTGGTTGTGGGGGTGCATCCCTGCATAAACAAAACAATTACATGCACTCAGTCAACACAGTCTACTGTGCACTGGTGGATCTTTGAATGGAAACAACATCACACAAGTAGGCACCAAATGTAGCATTAATTTAACTGTCACAAAGGACAAGAACAGCTAACCCAGAAATGTCCATCACAAACAGATTCTTGAGCAAGCAGGAATACTGTTTTACTGGCACTGTATCTCAGTTATCCGAAGGTCATCATCTTATAGTGATTGTTCTATTAGAGTAGTTATAAATATTTTAGTTACCATATTGACCTGAACTGTGGCCCAGATGTTTATTTCTTTTAAGCAACCCAGCCACTAAACAAGACTGGTAACTATATGAGTCAGCATTCTTGCTGCAATTCCAGCTGTAATTTCAAGACAAAAGGTTATTAGTTTTGCATACTATAAATTGATTATACCATGCATGATTTCTCAGATGTGGCTGGCCTTTTCGGTTATCGTGGTCCCCATGGGGTGAAGTGGTTGGTTGTTGGCGGTCGGGGTGAAGCTGGTATGTATCCAGTCTAGTCCCAATATACAATTCACAAGCATGAGAGTGAAAATGTATTATCAAAACATCTGATATATCTAAAGAAAAGGTGACTGACTACAGAGTGGTGCTTGATAGCCACCAACAAGTGCTTGCTAAGCCATTAATTTGTTTCTTGATTGTACTGTGACATTACAATCCACCCTCAAACAGTACGTAGACACAGTGTTACCTACTCTGATAGTTCCTCTTCATAATGCTGCTTCTTCCACTCATCCACAGTCTTCTTGTGGGACTCCTCTTGCTTTTGTCTTGCTCTTTGGCTGATTGGCAACTGAACTACACAATAATAACAATGTGGTACTATCATAAGATGCATAACCTGTATGTACAAACAGTGAACACATAACAACATATTCTTTACACACACACACACACACACACACACACACACACACACACACACACACACACACACACACACACACACACACACACACACACACACACACACACACACACACACACACACACACACACACGTGGATGCGCACACATATGCACCCACATGCATGCACACACACATACGCAAACACACTACCTGACTGCAACATATGTTGCCATTGACGACAAGCACTAGTGAAATAGGTATGAGAGAATGCCCCTGC
Source organism: Dysidea avara (assembly GCF_963678975.1). Classification (NCBI taxonomy): domain Eukaryota; kingdom Metazoa; phylum Porifera; class Demospongiae; order Dictyoceratida; family Dysideidae; genus Dysidea; species Dysidea avara. Next base: position 17,663,897 of record NC_089284.1, on the reverse strand, counting down.
AGTAGGTGTGCTCCTAAGCATCAACAAACAACAAATATAACCAATCAACACACAGCATCAATAACTCACTCATCCAGTCTATCAACCACGGGCAGCAGCTTGATCAACTTGACCCGAGTGTCATAAGGTAACTTGTTGAAATTGTCCACAGTAAACATTGACTGAAAACAACAACAATAATAAAAAATCATGGCATCCAGATGGGTACTGCTGTATAATGGACTCTATTAGGTCCATGTTTACATAACAACTTTCCCACCTTTTTAAGGTAAAATGCATTTAGTGGCTCATCCTTAGTTTGATTTTATCTACCTTAATTTGGAGAACTTGTTAATAGAGAAGGTTACACTGATATGTCACTGTTGTTAGTTACTATATCTCATAAGGGACCACAACAGGGCTAAAAGCTTGTATAGTAGTGTTGTACATCGAAATATGTTGGCAGCGTTTAGAAAGGTGACCATATTACACGATTACCTGATTTTCCCACTATACACACACTCGTGTTGCAATTTAAACAAGCTAGTTTACTAATCAAGCTTACAGCACAGATGTGTACCAGGTCACAAGCCCACCTTGAGGTTAATGGTTGCTGGTGACCCATCATCAGCTGCTGATTTTCTCTTCTCCACAGGCGGCCTCTTCTGAGAGACTGGCTTGCTTGAGGATGATAATGTTGTCTTCTTCACCTCCCTACCACTACCAGGCTTATCCTTCATAACACTACCACTGCTCAATTCTGTGGACAATGAAAAAACAAAGTTGACAACAAAATGACCACAAGTGACACTACTGTTGTCACTGCTGTACTCTGTAACAAGACACTAAACTACTACTGCCACCAACACTGTAACACTCTGTGATAAAAGGAATAAGACTACTCTGCTTGTTTATTGGCAACAAAATGGCAACTAATAAAATACCTATACACTGGGATGGAGTTGAGAAACAGTAAACAATCACACACAGGTCACAACACACACTTGTGTAGAGTAAGGGGCCACATAGCTAGGGAAGATAGTTGTGACTGGAAGGCTAAATATGGCATGTAAAAGGATTTCAAAATCAATGCTACACAGGAAGTTGCCAGAAATGACATCTTGCTACATGGCACTTCAAAATGTGTTAAATAATTTAGTAGTGGATCATGCACTCACACCTTTTCAGTTTTCCTTTTATGGTGGTTACTTTAGGATCATGCAAATCTCTATGGTTGAAAGTTTGGGTTATTGGTAATAACAGACAAGTGACTAGACATTCATCTAGGAAATGACTTGGAATGACTCGGTCTCAGATTGCTTCTCAGGTACCTGAGAATGATCAGAAGTAATGTTCTCAGGTTTATTTCTTAGCTACTGCACCTTTGCTTTCACTTAACCCCCCACCCCCACCCTTGGTGATGTAGTTTGTACACATAACTTAGTTTGCTAATTTTAAACAAAATATTGTTGTTTATGATTGACAACCTATCATGTTTCAAATCATTACTAGCAACACAGGGTATTTGGTAAGGTAATCTCTGCTATGTTAGCCATATCAAGGTATTAATAAAGCCATCAAGTTCCAAAACCAAAACTGTGATACCAAGAGTTAATAATAGGGAAGTGACACCAATACCGAATATATAGTACTGCATACATACAAATTTTTGAGGGACATAATTTTTGTGGACTTCATGTTTGCTTGGCTTTCCACAAAACTTTCATAAAAATTAACGATTATCAGGGTTAGCTCTATGCTTTCTAATAGGCAACTTCAGTGAAAAATGAGTGATCCTCAAAAATAAAACCATGAAATTTGTCAATCCGAGAAAATTACGTACCTCAAAGATTTGTACGTCTACGGTAGTTGTAACTAGCAAAATAGAAGGGAATATTAGGAAGTTGTTACATTACAATAAACACAGTAAGAGTAGTGGAGTGCCAAGTATTTTCTTGCCTTGCCATTTCAAAACCTTATCACTTTATTTGTGGTCAATATATTGTTTGTTCAGGAATTGTCTTTAAAATCCCAAATAAAGGTTTTTGGCAATACCACAGCTATGTCTAGTAGCATTTCATAAGCCCAATGTGAACACAAAATGGCCCCCACACAACCCATGGCTTCCGCTCCATTTTCCTCAACACTAGTTCAGTGGTATACTACTGGTGGGGAGCAATGATGTGATTGTATCAGAATATGAACACTTATCAAAAATATGGACTGATTCACGACCACTGTACACACAATACATGTTGTCATCACACATACCATTAGTATCATCCTCCATTACCTCCTCAGGTTGACTAGGGTCAAACTCATACACACCTCCATTACGCTGGTCACAGTGACCAGACAAGATGGCCACACAGGCACCTGTTGTGTCAAACACTCTTTCATACTCGACTGTTGCAACAATCTCAAAGTTTTCCCCCAGCGTTGTTGCACTGCTGGTCTTCTTCAAACGATCGGGCTTGCGTGTCTCACAACGCAGAAGGTGTAGAGTGTTCAATGCTCGCTGGATGGGAGATGGTAGGAATGATGTTGTAGAAGATTTCTTGATGTTACCAGATCTCTTCTTCTGCTTCTTAGACAGCGGTGGGGGCGGAGTTGGTGTTATAGTGACCACAAAGCTGCACAGGTCATCGTCATAATAGCCAACATCATTTTCTGATGTATTTTCGTTATCATCTTCTTCACTGCTGCTACTTTCCTCCTCAGCAATGGTAGCCAGAGAAGCCGAATCTGTCTCCTCCTTCTTTCCCTTGTTATCACCATTCAGTCTCTAACAACAACAAGCCACTGATCACTATTAACATCTTCAATGTTTGCTATGTTACAGAAGTTAATTGACAACAGCAAAAGCAACTGGGAATAAACCTAGAACCTTGTAAATACCAGGCAGATACTCTGACCACTTGGCCATGCTGCCACACACACACACACACGCACACACACGCACACACTACACAGCACATAGCTTAGGGTAACTAACTGTCTTCAGAGCAAAACGATGTTTTACCCGATCCCACAGAAATGGTCCATCATTCCTACATGTCATGTACAGGATTCTCTTGACAGAATGGATTGGAGTGCTGCCACTATATGACAACAACAATAGTTCATATACCAACAAATGATGGTGTGCTTACCGAACATCTTTCAGATTCTGCAATTTGATTGCGTTGCAGATTTCTGTGGGTGACAACCAGCATTTCTCAGATATCTCTAGTGCCTGCAAATATACATAGGGTGGTTGTCATGTATTGTACAGAAACATGTTTAAAATAGTTTAGGTAGCAACCTACTGGTTGTATAGTGAAATCTTACAAAGTGACCAATTTCTCATAAGACCACCCCATTATAGTGACCATGTCAAGTAGGTCCCAAACATTACTAAGGTGTACTTCATAACCTCAGCAATAAGACCACCTCATTATTAAACCTTGGTCCAGGGTTTCACTGTACCATATGTAGGTTGGGTGAGCTAAAAAATTTTTTAATTAAAGTGCTATAGCACATCTAGCTGAATTGGCAAAGTGATCCACAGCAATTCTATTATAGTGTGTATGTATAATTTTTTTTTTTTGATCTTTGATACACAAAAAGGAGCAAACAGATTGGCTACTATCTACATGATATGAGGGAATGTATACCAGACCTATTCCTCAAGGGTGAGAAGTGGGTGGATTACAAGTATTACCCTTAAAATAGGTATGGCTCCTATACCATTTTCATTCTTAAAAACAACAGCTTTAGTCCTGTGTCAACCGAATAGTGTCAACCAACACTTTGAGAGGCAGCAAAAAGTCAAGACAGTGAAGGCGTACACTTTTCAACTTCACAGTATCAAGACAACACTCACAGAAGAATTCAAAGAAATCAATCACCACAAATAACCACACAACTTTTATTGTTCGTTTTGTACAAAAATGGAATAGGCAGTCATCCAAGGAGGAGCTTAAAATATCTAATTGACGAGTGTGGGTATGGTTAATGAGAAACCAACAGTCCAACATGATCCTAACATGATACCTGCTGACATATTAATACTTGAACTTCTCCAAGGTACTACCATACTGTATGATAAAAGTAGAGGGAATTCTCAATCCTGGGTGGCTTTTAGGCACTTGCCTAGATCACAAGTTGTCAAGTCAACATGGTCTGGAAACAAACACCCAACTAATAGCCTCCCCATAGTAGGATACATTTTAACCTTCTACACTGCATCAGAAATTCCATACTTCATTTGCCAACCAGCACAAGCAATATAAGTCTTACAGGACAGACAATATCATGTAGGGTAAACAATACTTCATGCTACCCAGGTACTGGCATACATGCATGACCAGTAAGTTAAATATGGTAATAGTTTAAGACAATTGAGAAGCATGTAAAGTTCATAGGACATGACCTGTAACAGTAAGGTAGATGGAGTTTAGGATAGTTGGAATTTGATGCCATCATATCACTTCATATCATGGCTTAGGATGCAGCAGCCCAGTTGGTAAGTGCCATTAAGAGATGGTCAACTATCTGACATCATTGTATGTAGCTGGTACAGAATACAATGATGTTGTTGTGATGTAACTAGGGATGGTGAGTCACTACTGTTTGAGTGGAGAAGGTGATAAATTGCCCATAAAGGAGGCCAACAGTGAGTAGTGTCAGTCTACCATGCAGCATTAAAATTAATCAGTCTACAACAATGGGACAACTGTGGAACAGCAGAAAGAAGATAGTGAAAACTAGAAGTTTGTAGGACCCTCCTTCAGCGAGTTATACTCAAAGGGTGAAATAATTGTTCACTAATGCCACTTGGCTTTTGCTCAATATTTTCTTACCGGATGGCTCATAATCAGCTTGATAAAAGACACAGTGTGGAGTGCAACATCTGCACCAGTTCTGATCAAAAACTAGCTTTATTTCATGTGGATTGTTAACATAGCTCACAGATGATGACCAGAGGATGGCCGACGCAAAGTATGTGCTATCAATAAAATTCATATTAATTACATACCATATACCCAGAATTTTTGCAGTATGTTTATGTACTTTGTCGGGATTTTCGCATTTTAAATTTTACAGATGCCTTTAAGCCCAGGATTTTCACATCTTAAATTTCACAGCTCAATGTTGCTCATTTTTTGTTCTCAACCTACACAGCTATGAAGATTCTGAATTGATTTTTACTTCAAGCGTCATACAGATTGCTAAAGCTTGTCTGAACCAAGTAGCACACTCTGAGCGAGGCACAGTCTAGTCTTGTAGTAGGCCAGCTTCTTTCATAAGCTATGTCTACTTTAATATCGGGAATGTGTGATAATACAATATCACACACCAGGAGCCACATTAAGATGAGTTGAAGTTTGTAGGACGCACATCAATTTTCACATGACAAATTTCACAGTAGCTTTACTAACCATATACCATGAAAACTTCCAGGTACATGGTAATTGAAAATCAGTGTTGTAGATTGTAAGGCTCCCTGGAGACATTTAAAATCTGTTTCAGCTGTGTTTATTGAATGTTTGTTATCTATTTCGTATAGTGAGCTGTTAATCACGTGAGTAAATCTCCAATGGATCATGTATATTGAAATCAAACTATCAGGGATTTGATTACACCAATGGGTTTAGCATTTTCGATTGGCAAGTACATTACCATCCCAGAATAGGTTCTTTTTACAAACTCTATGGCTCACATGAACGCGTCAGACCTCCTCTGGATGGCGATACTCCCTCTGAGCTTTCTACCACAAGTACTACTGCCAGTATAATGGTGATTACCATTATCAGTTACTCGTTCAATCACTAAGCCACAGGCAGAGATAACAAGTCAAGCTCCTCCATTTCCAGACTCACACTATTTTACGGACAAAAATATTGAGGGACAAAATGTTGCTATTTAAAATATTAACACAACACTCAATGGTTTGTATACTGAACACTCTTAAAAATATTTTCACTAAAATATTGATGTGGTACATCCTCACAAAGTATCCCCAGCCATTCAAAACAGTATAGAGAACACAAACAACACCACAGGTGTGCTGTCCAGTAGAGCATCTTTACTCTGAATTAAGTGTTAGAAACCTCACAAGAAAAGGGATTTGGTCCCAAGAAGTCTGTCCAGTTCTGAAAGAGGAAAACGCCTAAAAGCAGGGATGTGCCCACAGTGGTCGGCAGTGGTCGGTACCAACCACCACTCAAATAAAATAGCCACCACTATCACTCAACAACCACTACAGATTCACCTCTGACACACAAAGTTAAGGTCCCACACTACATTTCTGAACCCAACCCTATCTCTTGTAGCCACTACTATTCTAAACCTGGGCACATCACTGTAAAAGGGATCTGTAGTTTTGGTCCCTATGCCTTTTGCTGTATATAGATCCAATTCAATGATACAGGGTTTACTCTCTATGTAAATATTAAACATTACTACAGATACTGCTAGGTATGATCCAACCGTAACATGATACTTGGAAGGTCAACATGTCATGCTATCATTGACTATAACTAGAACATAAAACGGTCACTGAATGTGTAATGAGATGTTAGACCTTTGGTGTCCTAGTTGCCTGATACAACAGACTTTCTATAGATAGTTTTTTCAATGGTGGCATATTATCATGTACTATAGATTAGCAAGAGTTAGGGCTCAAGTCATTGCTATAAACTGAAGTAGGGATTTAATGTCTCATCTGTAGCCTACTACTTTTTATTGCTATGAACTTAAAATTCTTAACTTTTCTTGTACTTGTTCCCATAGGAACTTACATGCGCTAAAAAATACTCTTGCACGTACCTAATAGTCATTACAAAGCTAGGATCTTGAGTGACCAGATCTCCCTAAAATCATTGCAAATTTATCTTGACAATTTCATTTTCACTATAGCATTGGGTGGTACACAGACAATGTTACCTGGGAATGACACCAATACTTAGGAAGACCCATAACAAAGACAAGTCACACCAGTATTGCTGGTAGTGACATCACCATTACAATCATCTACACTCATAATTAGTGTTTAGCTATACTATAGTCTGTTCTGAGCTTACAGAACACCAGAGGTGAACATGTTTTCTATACCCAATGATTTAATACTAGCATGTGGGGCTTGAATGTATGGGATACTATATTAAAGCTAGCAGGTACACAACAAGGGTTATTACACAACAAGGGTTATTTACACAACAAGGGTTATTTACACAACAAGGGTTATTTACACAACAAGGGTTATTTACACAACAAGGGATATTACACAACAAGGGTTATTACACAACAAAGGAGGGATCAGGTGAAGGCAACAGACTAGTATTGGTTATGCCTCTATAACCTCCAGCTACTTTACAACTATAAAACTGTCAGGCAAACTCTTTCCCCTACAATGTTTTAGTGTTGGCCATGGTACACCCTGTTACTACAAAACCGCTTAACAGTCCACTGATGTAAATAAACTTTCAAGAGTCAGAGTTTCACAGCCACCCAAATCTACTAACCCCAGGTTAGTATATCTATGATCTAACACACAAACACATTAACGGCTTGTTTCCATGGTAATTATTACCTTCTTTGTTTATGGTTATTGCCTACTATCTGCACGTGACTAGCCTATATCAGTTAGTATGCACAACTGTAGTAAACATAACGACTTCGTGTGGTTGTGTTTACTGCACAGAAGAATAATTCGAAACGAATCTCAAGCGGTTTTTTTAACCATCCGGTAATATCTTTAAAACATTTAATAATGCTAAGTACAGCAGATATAATATATTTGCTGACCTTTTGTATCGCCTGCACCCAGGTAGCGTTCGGAACAGTCATGGCAAGTGTTCAACACAAATCTCGAATACAAGGTACCGCCTTACTCCATCTAACGAGCACCAAGATTGCGTGGGAGTTTGTCAGCTAGCCTCGTGGTTCAAGCTGTCGCAAACTATAAGTAAGCTGTCATGTTTGGAGTTTGTGAAATGAACGTTGGTGTAAATATAGAAAGAATTCTGTTAATAAACAAGTATAAACACATTACGGTCAAACTTCAAATGCACACCATTTACTTGTAGCAAGTTGGTCCAATGGAGAACGACCCAGAGCTTCAAAGGTTTATTGCAGAAGAGACACAGAAGGCAAAGTTTCAAAGCAACACCTTCACTTTCACTGATATATGTTGGGACAAGTGTATAGACAAGCCACCGAGTAAGATGGACTCCCGTACAGAACAGTGTATGGTGAATTGTGTTGAGAGGTTCCTGGATACAACAAACTTGGTACTTTCACGACTTCAAAACAACAAGTGATTTAATGCATTCACACCAACTTTACTTCAATAATATTTATTATTATATTTCAAATAATACACAATTCTGGTCTTTAAATATGTACAATAAATTCTTATACAGGTTAAGTCTGTGTATACACATAAATATATTACATATAATAAGCAGCGTCCTCTTTTCTTTATGTTATTGTCCAACCGAGTTTTAAAAAAGTTGATGTAAACATATTACATGGATGAATTTTCATAAGCTCCCAGGAGGAAGAATTTGCTCTAGCTTGTCAGCAGCTCGTAGCAGGAAAGCTGCTGACTCTCGATAGCCCAGCACCAACTGTCTGACTGCATTCACCTCACTGGAACATAACCCCTGCGTAAAACAGAAAGGAATTCGGTCACTGAAATCATCCCCATTACATCTATTTGACACATCCTGTGATTTAATCACTAACTTAATCTTACATCAGTACACACTTACACAGTGACACATCACACAGTCATCAAACTACATAGAATTCACACACCACACATACGATTTAAGTCCATATTACCTGATTAAGCTGAGGACTATTTGTTTCTGATCTTGACTGCGAAGAATAACAATTTGTTGGTAGAAATGGCGAGTCAAGCCGTACCCTTTTACTTTCAGGAGGTGTGACCTCTGAATCAATAGGTGGAGTAGGTGAGGGGCTGGAGCGATTATCCACAGCAATGGTGACCACAGCAGTCTAGAAGATACCAGTGAAGGGTTAAGTCAAGCCACAATGTTCAAAGTGAACCAATCATCAACTAGTGCAATACAAGCTTGTTTATTGGTGTTACATGGGACAAACATGTGACCCCCAGCCCCTTGAAAGCTAACAAGGCTTTATCATCTTACTAGAAGCCCTTGGAAAGGGACAAAGGACACATATTTTAAGACCTCTCCTATACCTGGCTACAGCCAACCACTGAAAACCTCCCTACCAAGTAGAGTCACCACTAACAAGGTTTCTAACATGCCAACTGACTTAATGGACCCCCATAGAATGCTGGTCTGTTGCTTCACAATGTAACATGAACTAACAACATCCCCTATTGTCACTAAACACTATGTCCTGTAAGTCCCTCAGGAAACCCCACACATAAGGGAAGAGAACACCCAGCAAACACCCTCCAGACTGCACTTCACTAAAGTGGATTCATTCACATACCTGTGCTACTGGGTCAAGCATTGGCTTGGGACTGGAATCCTGTCCAGCTGACATGACTGTAGCCCCATTTAGAAGGCTTCTGGAGGTCCCACCATTTGTGGAAGTATTGACAAAACCAGCAGCATTTGCCACTGCTATTGATTCTCTGACTTTCTTACTGCGACGATACGACTTGAGAAATGTCCGTATTCTCTTGCGTACACATGAGCTGAAGTCAGGAAACTTGTGTTGAACATCAGCAATAATGTCAGACAGTAGTTCTCTTGGTTGTAATGAAATTGGAATGTGTAAGTTTAGTCTTTGCTCTATCAATCCTTTCACATAGGCCTGAAAGAGAGATGAATAAAAACAAGAGAAATAGGTACACATTACATCAACATGGATTCTGGATGGCAGGGGTACCAACTAGTCATCAAAATTCCATAGCTTCTTTGTGGTGGTGGGGAAGGCCCCCTACTACCGACCAAAAGGTGCAAAGGGGATAACCAGTGGAAACAGATTTGTTTTGTGTTTGTACACCAGTTTATATAGCCCATCACCCATCTCATGGCCCACTTCAGTTGGGTGTCAATAGACCACCCATGGGACCAGTCTTGTTGTACACATATGCCCACACATTATGACTCACATTAAATGCTTTTGCTCTTAATGTATTAGCAGTATAAGGGGAGGGTGATACCGGGCCTGACTTTGCTGTGCCACTGTAAGGAGACCCACCACTAATGGCAGCTGTCTCTTGGTCATCTTCATCTTGGCTGTCCTACATGTACACACCCCCTTGACAACACACACCTTAAACAAAAGGTTCTTTACCTGTCCTGAAGTGGCCTGTTGTTCACTGCGACGTTCGTTCATCAATTCTATTTGGAACTGGCCTGGTCCAGCCGCCGAATTGACGGGTCGCAGTAACTGCACCGCAGCCGTCTATGACACGACACAATAGTAAAGATGTTCCAAACATTTTTTACACTCACTTTTACAGCCGAGCCGAGCGGTAACGCATTCAGTTTCCCCCCGACTGGCATCAATACGGCGGCACTACCACTACTCGATACTCCGTCTGCTCCCGAATTAGCCTGGACGATTTGGATAGTAGGAGCTCCATTCTCTTGTTGACTAACTTTTATCAGAGATGGAGACTGTTCATTTTTAATGCGAACCAACCCTGGTGGAACCAGGGACGTAGGACTATCCGACTCGTCTGAACTCATTTTGGACACGGAACAAGCGATAAGTCGACAATTGACATCAAACAGTGGTCAGTAGAGCCAATAGGTATTATCACCCAGCCAGTTGTATAGTAACCGCCAACAAGTGCACACGTCCACACTACACGAATCGGTAACGTCTCATCCCCATACAATGCCCCCCATCGTAACGAGTTTTTATAACGAGTAAATAAGAAACTATAGAAGGATACGGTACATATGCAACAATAATAGCTTGGATATCCGGTTGCAGCAGTTCCAACTTGGCTTTCTCACCACCCAGTAACTCTGGCCAGCATCCTTTTTCTTGTGACATGACTACATCCACTACAAAATGAAACATGACAAGAGTAAAGGTGTAATCCACTTCTAGTAGCCTAACTATTTGTAAGACAACTCACTGGATTTTTTTTCTTTGCAGAATTTGTTTAATGAATTTGTAAGCATTTCTGCTTTAATTTGTCCTGAATTTTTTTTTTGTAGAATTGTACAATATCGAGCCATCCTTTAGTCTGCTGTGTAAATTTTAGTACTTGGTTATCTCAATAGAAAGGTTGTTGTAGTTTGTAAACAGTTTGTTTCTTTCTCCTTTTCAAGCCAAGGTGCTTATTTGTCAAAGTACACCTTTAAAATCTTTTAGTAAGTCAACTGGTGTTGCACTTGGCAGGATTATAATCCAGCAATTGTAAATTTGTGTATAGCAGTTATGGCTCAGATGAGACCAAGTGAAATTGAAATTATGAAATTCCAGTGAATCTCCCATTTGAATTTCTTTTGTTAATTGTCTCGTCTCATTTCCCTTCCAAGAACATGTCAGCAGATATATTGTAATAACTTATAACTTTCTTTCCATCATGCATTGGTCTATTATGATGCTCCGAGACAAAATTGTAAACTTTTTTTTTCCATAATTCATTTTTAAAATACACACAGGATCAACACATAAAGGGAAAAATTTAATGCCTAACATAGTACGTACGTGTGTGCATGTGAGAAATAAAAATGCTACTGAAATGTACGAGTGCTGCTACACAATTACAGTGAACTGTTTTTTTGGTTAGATAACAGAGTATATAGTTTGTTGTTGAGGGTTTAACTTTTTTCTGGAGATATCTCAATTTGTTGAATGTTCCTGTGTGCGAGAGATTTTAAAGAATTGATAATTACATCCATCATTACACATTAATACCAGCTACAAATGATATCACTTATTAATGTAGTCTAAAAATCATAGCACTACTAAAGTGACACAAGAATTCTCAGAAGCATTAAGTGATTGTCACAATACACAAGGAGTTTATTATTTATTTGAAGCAACTGAACACAATTGGAGGTGAGATATAACATTCAATTAATACCCACCTAGTATTGGTATGGATGATGGCGGTAGCCGCCACTGTCTCCACCCCCTCTAGGGCGTTGAGCCTTCCAGTTACCTATGACAAATAAATAACATGTATCAACATCAGTGTTAACAAAGTGTTGTATGTGATGTACAGACAATTTCATAATCTATGCAAACAGGAAGTTACTAGAAAATGTGAGCTAATTAAACACCCTTTAAATAGTTGGATTACATTTTTTGATTTTTGCCTGTTGCAAAGATTTTCCAATGTAGTGTATGATATAGAGGAGCCATGGAGAGGTGTTAGTTCTCAACATGGACTATGATAATCATGTACTGTATGGCTTTAGGAAGAGGGTGTGTACACACTGACAGGGCTGCAGTAATACACTGTACCCTAACAGTGTAACAGTGTCGTAGGTTAGACACATGACACACACTCAAAGCCCTGTGTGTGTGTGTGTGTGTGTGTGTGTGTGTGTGTGTGTGTGTGTGTGTGTGTGTGTGTGTGTGTGTGTGTGTGTGTGTGTGTGTGTGTGTGTGTGTGTGTGTGTGTGTGTGTGTGTGTGTGTGTGTGGCACGCCCATAGCATGAATGAATGTGTATAGTGTTCATACTACACTATATTACCTCCACCACCTCCTCCACCATACGATAGGTTGGGGTTAGCCATTGCATACCCACCAGCTCCAGTGCCTGCATTGTTGAACCCACCACCAACATTCTGGTTGTCCGAGAATGAGCTAAAGTTTGAGTCATTGGCAAAGTTATCCCCGAAGCCAGTTGGAGCTGCAGGAAAAGACATCATAAGGACATACACAAAATGGTCACACAGGTATACATGTTAAAGCATTCTGATTAGTAACACGTCTTCTAAAGTTTCACCACAAGATTAAGAAGCCAATTTTACATGTTGTATGGAAGGAATGAGGGCACAAGCCACAACAAAACATTCACTACATACTTGTCACTACATCTCACTACCAGGTGGAGCCTGTGGACACTCCAATAACGCAATGGTACATGACAGTGATAATGGCCCAAAATCTCAAAGTATAAAGTTGGTTCTGAGTGGAGCCTATGTAATATGGACACCTTGGGACATTTGAACCGACCAAGAGTTTCCTGATCATCAAGGTGGTGTCCTGATTATCCAGGTTAGTTTGTGTAGTCAGGTCGGCTTTATCAGTCCGGTTATTTCCAGGTCAGGTCAGTTTGGGATACTAAAGTAAGAATTTGGATTATGTAGGTGTCCTCAAGTCTCCACATTAACAGGTTCCACTCAAACATGTTTGCTATAAATGAAACACTCATAAAACCTGCTCACCTCCACCACCTTGTCCAATTCCACCCCCTCGGCCACCACCACGCCCTCCTCTACCGCCAGGGCTCTTCATACCTCTGTTACCACCACCACCTCTCCTAGGCGGACCGCCTCGTCCACCCCTGCCCCCACGTTGGGGAGCACCCGGGCTTCTCATTCCGCCTCCACCTCTCATGCCAGGAGGAGGCATGGGTGGACCGTAGCCCCTTCCACCACCACCACCGCCGCCACCACCACCACCAATAAACTGGTCATAAAGAACAGGGTCCTGATCACGGTACCTGTCACCAATTGGGTCAGGACCTCCTGGCATCTACAACATTGTATACATCATCCTGGGTTATATCCACATGAATGTGGTTCTTACAGGAGGTACAAGCATCTTCTTCACTTCAGCCACTCCTGCAGCCAGCCTGGCCCGAGCTTGATCTGGTGGAGCTACTACTTCAACAAGTACATGTAGATCTTCCTTTAAGTGGGCGTGATTTGGATTATCTGACTCTCTGTTTTCATCCTCCTAACAACATTGTGACCGTACACAATTATTTCTAGTTTAAAAAAAAACTTCAAGCTTTTATATTTCAAAGCCATATACATATGAATTTCAATGCTGGTAACAATTGCAAAATGTACAAAATCTAATTAGCTTCCATGCACTCTATCCTTTAGCAATGCTGGACCCAATTCCAATGAAGCAGTATTGCAAGTATGCTCCAATGAAGCAGTATTGCAAGTATGCTTCTTATACTCAAACATAATAACAAGTTTACAAACAAGTGTCACCAGGACTGAAAGAAGTGTTTTCATTATAGGTCTGAATAGTGTGATAATAAGGAGTGATTGTACTGCTGTAGTCAATGAAAAATCAACTGAATATCACTAGAGAACAATAATCATGTACAGGAATGGTTGTAAACAATAGCAAACTTGCTGGAGATGGTGTACAGCAAAACCTCTACCCTCTGAATTCATAAAAGAACCAAGGACCTTGGTCCCTCCCATTAGATAAACCTTCGTGCATTTTTATCACAGGAAAACAACACAAAAAAAAACTTATTCTGAATTATAAGTTGTAGCAAGTATCATTATGCTGCCAAGGCTAAGACCATGAACTGATGTCACCAGACAACCTTAACAATATTGTGTGTGGCCAGCTACACACGAGACTACTTGGTACACAACAACTGTGACTTGGTTGTAGTAAATAAGCACGTTGGAATGAAGCTTTTATTGCAATACAAGGTCATCTTTGGCAATACTTGTACATCAGTTATGCACACAAAATGGTACCTTTTTCTTGTCTCTGGTTGAGCCTCTGCCCAAGATACTCATTTTAGCATTCGCTTCCACCTGCATCCTCTTCAGTGTCAATCCCTTGGGACCCAACAGTCTCCCAATAAGATTATGCTGTGTGTGGCATTAAATAGAACATAACAATTTGAAAGTGTCAACATAATAGGTAAAAGTTGTTGGATCACGTGACTGTACCAACCTGTTTATGGTCTTCCAAACTAATAAATATCTTTTCCGTTAAGTGGACATTTCCTTGTTCATCCATTTGTAACTCGGCTTGTTCCTTTTTGTATTTTTCAATAGCTGTTTAGGACAGAACGATTCAAACAAATTACCCCAAATATAGCGCACCTTCGCATATCAATCTCTTGCTGTGAACAAAGTTTGCGTCTAGGCAGTCTTTTTCGGCGATAAGTTCCGCTAAAATATCTCTACCAACATTCAACATTCTAGCCTCTTCCACCATTGGAACTACGCTCATCAGATCCGTTGCCATCGTGTCGTGCGGTTCAGCCGATACCTTTACACGTGCTTGTCATGCGCATGCGTGACTCTTATTATTTAGGTCAATTGCAGTGAACAACGGCTGTAGACGATTGCTCGGAGGTTAAATATATAAATCAAATTAAATCAAATCAAACGAAATATTAGTTTGGTATGGTGGAGATGGCTGTTAGTAAAGTGTGTTGTATTGGAGCTGGCTATGTAGGTGGTTCTACAGCTACAGTGATCGCCTCTAAGTGCCCAGAGGTCACGGTTACCGTAGTTGATATAAGTAAAAAGCGTATTAAAGCGTGGAACTCCGATGTCCTGCCCATTTACGAACCAGGACTGGAAGAAATTGTGGTCAAGTGCCGTGGCAAGAATTTGTTTTATTCTGATGACGTGGAAACTGCTATCAAGGATGCAGATTTAATATTTATATCAGTGAACACGCCTACAAAGAATTTTGGACTGGGCGATGGGAGGGCACCAGATCTAAAATACGTCGAATCGGCAGCTAGAAAGATAGCAGCCACCACCAGGGACCCAAAGATAGTCGTAGAAAAGAGTACAGTGCCTGTAAAAGCTGCTGAAAGCATTTCTAAAATTCTCAAATCAAATGCCCCAGATGTGCCATTCGAGGTGTTGTCTAATCCTGAGTTTTTAGCTGAGGGCACTGCTGTGAGGGATCTTCTAAAGCCAGACCGGGTGTTAATTGGAGGTGACCAGACTGATGGAGGTAGAAAGGCAATAGCATCATTGTCCTGGATCTACGAGCACTGGGTATCCAAGGATCGTATCATCACAATGAACACTTGGTCATCAGAGCTATCCAAGTTGGCGGCCAATGCCTTCCTTGCTCAGAGAGTGTCCAGTATTAATGCTATTAGTAGTGTATGTGAGGCCACTGGAGCAGATGTGCAGGAAGTGGCTCATGCTGTTGGAATGGACTCTCGTATTGGACCCAAGTTTCTACAAGCCAGCGTAGGATTTGGTGGATCTTGTTTCCAGAAAGATGTACTCAGTTTAATCTACTTGTGTGACTGTCTGCACCTGCCAGAAGTTGCTGCCTATTGGCATCAGGTATGAATGAATGTCAACAGTTTGGAATGCCCGTACACCAAGTGTAACATGTAACAATTACACTTGTACAGCTCACTTCCAGCATGTATTGTTATAAGCAACTTTTAAATAATTTTCTTTATAATTATCAGCTGAACATAAATTCATATAATAAGATCCTATCGTCTGATTACATCAGGGCTGTGCTGATTTCAATGTATTGAGTACAGAAAAGTTTTAAACTGACCCTTAAAATTAATCTACTGCAGTGATTTAAGGCTAGAATCCCAGTAGTTCAATTAAATGGCTTAACATGCCATACTGTCATTTAAGCTACCATTCATAATTTGCTGTTTGTTGCAGGTGGTTCTTATGAATGATCACCAACGGCGACGGTTTGCTAACCGCATCATCAGGTGTCTGTTCAACACAGTCAGTGGTAAAGTCATCACCATCCTTGGCTTTGCCTTTAAGAAGGACACAGGGGACACCCGCGAATCATCCAGCATTTACATCTGCAAGTATCTATTGGATGAACAGGCCAAGCTAGTTGTGTATGATCCCAAGGTGTTGCCTGATCAGGTGATGTCAGATTTGACTGATCCAGCTCTTGGCTGTGATCCTGCTCATGTGGAAAAGAACGTCACCATAGCAGCAGATCCATACAAGGCTGCAGAAGGATCTCATGCTCTTGTGGTGTGCACTGAATGGGATGAATTTCGTGAATTGAATTATGAGAAGATATACCAGTCTATGTTGAAGCCAGCATTTATATTTGATGGTCGGCTCATCCTAGATCATGAAAAGCTAGTAAAAATTGGTTTTCAGGTAGAAACAATAGGAAAAGTAGTGAAACACCCTCATACTAGTTGATCATCACATTTTTATACAATAGTTTTTTTTGATAGTGTTATTTAATTATGATATATTTATGAAGACAATTTTCAATGACACATGATACAATGGGTGCTGCAGCAGAATACATGTACTTTATAGTGATTTATAACATTTATCTCTTGGAGAAGTACTCTAAAAAAGTTTATTTGTTGCCAGTTTACAAGTCAGGAACTGAATGGTCCATCTGCTTCTTGAGACTTGACCCCATGCTGAAAAGGAAACAATACAGATTACAATGAACAAAGTCTGTTGTAAGTTATTGAAATCTTGAATACTTTTACAGAAACTAGGTGCTATCATCACACTTGATGCTACAAGGAGACTTGTTAAAAACTACCGTAACATTTACATAATGTAAATTTTCAGTTTTACCAAACAAATCATAAAAGCTCCTTTGCATTAAATGACAACTTGTGAATGCTAATTAACTAATGTTATACATGGTGCAACACTTACTGGTCCATCAAGTGTTTGTAGACGAATTTTGGCATCACCGTGATAGTGAGTGTACGAGGTGCAGCATCAAGGATTTGTTTGATGTCCTTGTCCTTCATTCCAACCACATTCTGTCCATTTACCTCTAACATAAAGTGCTCGGTGAGAATGCCATTCCTAAAATGAACCACAACTTGTATTAGCACATCTATACAAGTTCTAATACATTATCTATCCATTGATATATACTCCAGTATGGTACAAGTATCTTACCGAGCTGCTGATGAATCTTTAACAATTTGGTGGATCTCAGCATACTTGTAGAGGAAACCAACATGACCTGTGCTATCCTTCTGCATTGTGATGGTCCTCTCAAAAGGTCTGGTCATGCAAACATCTGATTATAACATTTTATGGAGTAATCATATTTACCTGTCTCGCACAGCCAATACAACTCTTTCAGCTGGACATTTCTTGATTACTTTAGTGGCCTTGCTATGGGTATATCCAGCCAACAGTTCGCCATTAACACTAAGAATCTGATCTCCGAATCGTAGACCTCCCAAGGCAGCTGGTGAACCAGACTTGACAAAGCAAACAAATACGCCCTGCGAAAGATAAATTACCAGTCAAGTCCTTAGAACAAGATTAGTTCACTATACCTTATTGACTGCCTCCACACACACTCCAATCTTCCCAGTAGCATCCTTACAAATGGTCACTTCTCGTACACCTTGCTTGATCTCTGCTCGGCGGATTCCAACATTTCCTGCCCCAGACAGCGGTGCAATTTGTTTGTCTGTGGCTGAAGCTGCTGGCACCACTGCTCCCCCTTGCTGTAATAATCGAGTATAACCGTAATGAAGTGATCAAATTAACCAAAGGAATTTCTTACTGGCTGATAGACGGCTAAGTCTAGTCCCATATAATCATCTAATGAAGGGTACAACCCACTCGCTGTAGGAGCAGATATGACAGTCGTGGTAGATACAGTACCCTACAATGAATACCAGTCAAATAGCATCTTAATGATATTATTCTTACCCCGCCTTGTTGATGTACCACTGTGTGCTGTTGACTAGCGGCTTGCGCTCGCGATAGTTTATCAACCTCCATATCTTCTAATGATGGGTACATAGACATCTTGAACACCTGTTTCTATTACACTACTAGCTATGAATGAAAGAATTACTGGTTTCGTTAAGGCGCCACTCGCTCAGATTATATACTCCTCCTCGTTCAAGGGTCACGAGTCACATGAGGAGAGTCTTGTGTTTCCGTAGTTGGGTAACACTATTACGTCATGATGTTAAAATAGTAACAATATGACGTCACAAAATAACATGTGATGTGTATGACCAGCATGTATCAATATGGCATTTGTTCCCGAAAAAACAATGTTATATCATTTCCTTCTACGTTTTGTTGCTGGTGAGGATACCTCACTATCAACATTCTTTCTCTTCTTCTTCTTGTCTTCTTTTATGCTAAGCCGATACCTAAAATGGCAACATTAAGGGAAAAATAACATGTTATAAAATTGCTGGTGTAAGGATACAATTCAGGCTCAAGTTTTTGCCGTAAAACACCGCTGAGTAGGTATTCGTTGCTATATATTGCCACACCTCCTTCTGATGCAGCTTTACATGTGTCAATGTCTTTGTCACACGTCACTATGGAGACATCATCACTGGCAACAACAGGCATGTGATCTAGTACCTGTGAACAATAGTGAATCACATGATCCATTAATAGCCCCACCCACCTGTCCTCCAGCACACTTGATGATGTCCCTCATATCAGAGGGAGCAGGCTGCACGCTGGGAGTGATAAAGAACTGCTTGTCCTGCAGTAATGGAGGACCACTCTTTACCCTGGCCAGGGACACTGACAAAGAACACTTTCTCTGCTTCTCAAATGACTTATCCTTGGTGATGAATGGCTCTGCAGCTGCAGAGGACAAAATAAAGTGAATCCCTTGAACATAGAGTTAAACAGTATTCCTGGAAGGCATGACTTTATACATACACCAGTACAAACTGGTCACTGTTAAACAAGTGGAAAACAATCATTACTGGAATAAAGTACAAGAGTATATTTCCTGGTGTTTCTGAACATGTATTCCCATAACATGAAGCACTATCATTAACTAGTGTAATGAAATATTACAGTGAAATAGGTTCCAGTGATAAATAGAAGAGATACAAATGATACAACATAGCTATGTATGTGCCTCATTTTAAATTAACAATTTTTTATTGCACTGCACCAAGAGTTCATCAAACAGTAGGGTAGTACTGTTTAAGTAGGGTTTGCATCAAAAATACCACCTTTAAAAACCAGCTTAGGAACTTCTTACGCGATGAAAATCACCTTTACGGAATAATATTAGTCCATCTAACATCAAGTGTAGTGTTACTGGCGGCCGGATATAGAATATTTTTTAAAAAAAACTCCAAAACTTGAAATTTCATCTATATTCACTCACTGCCTGACCACAGTCGCAAGCCTAGAGCCTAAACGAAGCAGTACACGGTCACCATTTTACGACACAACAACAAACTCACCAGTGGGATGTGCCTTTTGGGGTTCCGACGAGTGTACGCCCTGTGCGCCTTGCCTTTTCTTTTATCTTCAATCAGGCTGCTTGTCTTCTTTTTCTTCATCCAACAAAACCATATCGAGACATTAATTTTCCATATCAACACTTTCTTTAAGCAGCATAATAGATGCCATAAAACTATATTTCAGAAGGCTCAGTCTCACATATCAATGGTATTTGGCCTAATCCCAAACATCTACAGCTATGTTGGTAGTCCAGTTCTACGTAATGCACACCAGAAACGGCTTGCACATGCACAGAAACTGCCTTATAAATACCCAACCGCATGGTCACACTTCAACCTTTTTTCAAACTCACGAAGTTTGCTGGTTGTGTTTCTATTATCTTCAAGCTACCGTTACTGAAATCATGTCACAGCTGAAGCTGTTGACGGATGGAATGGTGTTGATAAGCAAGACGTCGAATGTGCGAGCTCGTTTCAGCCCAACAATTCTGAGGAACCAGTCGACACAGGGGCCGCGGATGAAACGGCAGACGATTCTGTCCCGCCCCCTAACCAGCTACTCACTAGTAACAATAGTAGCCTGGTGACCTGCCTGTAGTCAGAGCTCCTCGTGGGCCAAGGAAATGGACAACCGGGACCCTTTGCTAGATGACGATGACCCAGAGGCAGGAACTAGACCAATCGACGTCGTCCCAGTGACTGAGTGGACAAATACATTTCTAACCGATGCCTTCACCCATAAGAAGACTGGAAGTTGCGCTTTGCTCAGGTCATGGGGGATCAGAATGGTCATTTATATTGACGACATCTTGATTATACCAGAGTCTGCAAGGTGCAGTGCAAGCAGGACAGCACTTGGAGGTATTAACTCACATCCTTCAAAGCCTACACGACACTGTTCCTCCCATGTTGTTGATGTATGCCACTACTGTGGCATTGTCAGTTGAAGGAGTACTGAGATCACTGAGGCATGCTTCAGGAAGGTCTTCACTGCAAGTGTGGCTGCTAACAGCTCCAGAGAGTTGATGTGCATAGCTTGTTCCTGTACAGACCAAGCTCCCCCTGTGCATGTCTCTGTACAGGTTGCTCCCCAGCCCATCTGTGAGGCATCGGAGCTGATGGTCACATGCTCTGGTTTCTGTTTGAGAGGTTTCCCATTCCAGATGTTCTCCCCACCAGGACAGCTCTTCTAGAGAAGCTTGTGAGAGCGTTAGGTGGGCCTCGTAGTTCTGATCATTGTCTGCTAAGGCTGCTTGTAGGTCTCTCTGTAAGCAGCGGTAGAATAGTGGGGCTGGGGGGATAGCTTGGGTTGCTGCATTGAGCTTCCCCAGAAAATGAGACAAGAGGTGGGCTGACAAGGTATTCATGTTGAATATTCTGACTGCCTCTGCCCAGATCTGCTTCACTTTGTCTGCTGGGAGAGAAACCAGCTGTTCACCATCATGCCTAGGAATTCTAGTTTCTCTCAGTGTTGATGATGAAGCCCCAGCTGACAAGACTGGCGAAGGAGTTGTGGATGTGGGCTCTAGACAGGGACATCGCCCTGTCAACCCAACACATTCCAGGTGTGTCCAACACCATAGCAGACATAGAATCCGGGACAGGTCAGATTGGATGCTCTGCCCACGCATATTTCAAGCCATCAAGGAAGCCTTCGGGCCGCTGGACGTGGACCTATTTGCTTCCAGACTGACATACCGGATACCTTGCTTCTTCAGCTGGACACCATGACCCTCTGGCGGAAGCAGCAGATGCATTCCAGCAGCATTGGGGCCCTCTGAGGGGGTTTGCCAACCCACTGTGGTGCTTAATCGGCAGAGTACTGAGCCAGGTGTGCCGCCAGCAGGCTCAGTTGGTGCTAATAGTGCCAGTGTGGAAGGACCAAACCTGGTATCCAGTGCTTCTGGAGATGTTGTAGGACCTTCCCAGGCTGATTGCCCCATCCAGAGACCATCATTCTCCCCGATGGAGATGGCACCTCAACTAGCCGTGTGGCCTGTCTCCGGGAAAGATTCTCAAGTAGTTGCCTTTCAGAAGAAGCTACTAAACTCCTGCTACAATCGTGGAGAGCCAAGTCAGCCCGTTCCTATGACTCACAATTTCAAAAATGGGCCGTGTGGTGTGCTGAAAGGGGTCGCAATCCCGTTTCAGGACCCGCCTCTGATGTAGCAAATTTTCTGGCAGAATTACACAGGCAGGGCTACCAGTCGAGCTCTCTGAATGCCTTCAGGTCTGCCATCTCTTTTGCTCATGACCAGGTAGATGGCGTTACGATAGGCAAGCACCCCATGATATGCCGGGTGCACAAGGGAGCTTTCAATGCCAGACCACCCTTGCCACGTTATACAGCAACCTGGAATGTACAGACGGTCTTACATTACTTAGAGAACCTGGGACCATCTGCATCTCTGTCACTCAAGCCCCTCACTTTCACGCTGACAATGCTATTGGCATTAACCAGGCCATCTCACTCTGCAGATATGGCCTCTTTGCAGATAGACCACCAACAGTTTAGCCCCGAAGGCGTGGAGTTTCTCCCAGCAGCACTGGCGAAGCAATCAAGGCAAGGAAAGCCACTTAAAGAATTCATTTTTCCTTCTTTCCCGCATAACTCTGAGCTCTGTCCAGTAGAGACCCTCAAACAGTATGAGGCTGCAACCTCTACACTTAGACCCCACAATGTTAGCAACTTAATTGTTGCCCTGGTCAAGCCTCACAAACCTGTATCCTCAGCAACCTTAGCCCGGTGTTTGCGTGAAGTGCTTAGGCTTGCTCGCATCGATGTGAGTGTTTTCTCAGGTCACTCAGTCCAAGGCGCCTTGACCTCAGCTGCTGCAGGTGCTGGTATCACCACAAATGATATCCTGAAGTAGTCTTGTGCCCAGCCGGGCTCGCGCAAATGCGCAAACACCGTCTGGTGACAATGCTCAAGTTTCTTGGGCCCGGAAGTGCAATCCAACCAAAATATTGGCTGGCCAATCAGAATCGAGGAGTTGCTTAAAAACAGTAAAAAACCGTCTAAAATGGCTAGGGATAAACTAAAGCTCAGAATAGGGCATTTACTAGATGCGATCTCTTCTTTTACCAGTATTAGTAGAGGGTAGCGTTTCATTTTTGGTTAAATATTGAATCACGATTCTTCTGTCTTATAAGGTGAGATTGGAAAACACAACATGACAACAAACCTCTTGGTCAAAAACTTCTAAAGAATGGATTTAAATTGTCTGCTTTTTCGTCTACTTCCAATACATTCGTGCAATTGTGTAACTCATCGATTCTGATTGGCCAGCCAATATTTTGGCTGGATTGTACTTCTGGGCCCAAGAAACTCGAGCATTGTCACCAGACAGTGTTTGCGCATTAGTGCAAGCCCAGCTGGGCATGAGACTAATCCTGAAGGCAGCAAGACTGGAGCTCAGACTTTGTCTTCAGGAGGTTTTACTACTGTCCGATAAATGACCCAACCTTTGGAAGATCGGTACTAGCTCTGGGTTCCACTGAAACATAGAGGTCATGTGGACTGGAGCTCGACTTCATAAGGAGTAGCTTGGAAGCTACAAACAACACCATTGATATGTGAGACTGAGCCTTCTGAAATATAATTTCCAAATGGCTCAGATCATGCAATGATAGCATGCTATTTGGAATTATAAGAAGAAGGTGAAGTTGAGCATATCAATGGTCCCACCCACCCATTCCCAGTATGGACTCGCTTTCCAAAGGTCAAAGTGTGACAATGCAGTTGGGTATTTATAAGGCAGTTTCTGCGCATGTGCAAGCCTTTTCCAGTGTGCATTACGTAGAACTGAACTACAAACAAGCTGTAGATGTTTGGAATTGGGCCAAACCCCATTGATATGCTCGACTTCACCTTCTTCATATAGTTCCAAGTAGCATGCAATCATTGCATGATCTGAGCCATTTGGAAATTGCTTAGACTACACTACTGTACGGAGGTACCAGTACTCCACGATAGGTCACAAGATCACACTCATTCTTTATTCTATGTATTATCAATCTATCGATTGATACCATGCCCCTTTTACACTAGTTGCATTTGTGATCACACACACCTTTAAGTTGGTAGGCTGATCCGAGATACTCTAGTCTAGTAATCGATTGAAACCACAATGACCACACCCCTTAAGCACACATGACTCGAGTACTCTAATACAGCAGTCACCCTAATAGAACAGTCACACGTTTATAGCTAGTTGTATGCCTCAACAAAAAAAAAACTAGTATATTAAAAATTATAAATTTAAAAAAGAAGTAGGGATCCAAGCAATAAAAAGTAGTGAAACAAGAGATGAACAATGGTAGCCATTACAGCATAGCTCAGTGGGAAATCCCTACTTTAGCATTAAATCCCTACTTTGGCATTGAACACAAAATAATTGTTATACCATGCCAAAGTAGGGATTTCCCACTGAGCTATGCTGTAATAGCTGCCATCGTTCATCTCTTGTTTCACTACTTTTTATCGCTTGGATCCCTACTTCATTTTTAAATTAATATACTAGTAATATATATATACCATGATCACGTGAAACTTCAAAGGCACCGCTGGTTGCATATAGGGCATATACACCCCAACCCACAGGTGAGTATATATACTCACCTGGGATGTCACGTGACACACTATTGTGTCACAATTACGGGCTGATAGCCTGACGTGGGCAGGCGAACGACACCCACACTAGCATGACTAATCACCCAGATGACTCAGGCTAATAGCCTTCGTCATGCTAGACGATCAATCACCCCAGTCAGTATGAGTCCAACCACTGGACTCATTTTATACCCATACCTAGCGACTTCAATGATGGGTGGCAGCAAGTAACGTTGCTCCTACATTTGTTGATATGAACGGACAAGTCCTGGCGATATACGCAGATATGTTTACTGAGTCCCACAATCAATTTGATTCTTTATTGTGAGAGCTGAATTGTGAGAGGAACGTTTCCAGCGTGTCTACCATGCCAAACTATGGCAAATTAAGTGTAAGTATATACTTTAAGTTGGCTTGTGTGCGTATGGGTTGTTAGTAAGTAATGTAGTGCGGATTAATTTAGAAACATGGTATATATCATATGAACCATGGCTCACTTCGGTGTATTGCACTTATATACACCCCGACTCCGAAGTCAGAGGAAGTTTACTGTTGATAAACGCCGAGGCGTTTATCAACAGTACACTTCCGATGACTGAGGAGGAGGGGTGTATATAAGTGCAATACACCTCGTAGCCATGGTTTATATATTACATATATATACTGAGGAGAGTATCCTACTCTCATATACCCCTGTAGAAGGGAGTATCATGAAGTTATGATATAACACTTCTGAGTTCTCCCGTTTCTCTTTGTATAACTAATGATGCCATAATATTGATTGAACGCAACGTTGCTAGCAACAGCACTAACTCTAGCTTTCAGCATTTCTCACTGAAATACAAGCGTGTCTTCATGTGTTTAGACAACTGCGTAGGCATTTCTTGCCAGGCCATTCACAAATACAGTTATCCTGAGTGTTGCAAGTGTCAAACGGTACTAACAATTCCAGCGCTTTTATGGCTGCTCGTACATCACAAACCACAACATCTTGTCGTTACATCATAACTTTACAATACGCCTTTCTACAGTGATATGAGAGTAGGATACTCTCCTCAGTATATATATATATATATATATATATATATATATATATGAACTCTTGACTGCACTGGTTTTGTTTGTTATAGCATAGTTTATTCATGTAGCTGTGACTGCTGTATTAGAGTATATCTAAACCACACTGCTTATCTGTATAGTGAGAGTTGTTGATTTGCAAAAATTGCAAACAACATTTCCTCAAAAAAAACAAACAAACAAAAACTATCAAGTAGCATCAAGAGTTCATATTAGAGTATGTACCACTCTGCGTGGGCAGTTCAAAGGCACCGCCAGTGCCATAATTTGTATATTGCACTGCTGCAGACCGCAGCGAGTGCATTATAACTTATAACACACTGGTTGCGGTTTTGTAGACCACAACGAGTGCATTATAAGTTATAATGCACCGACCGCAGTGCAATATACAGATATTGCACTGGCTGCGGTTTTGTGCAACGTAGCACAAGTGCCGGTGGCGAAGACCACTACGACACCTCACCTAATAGGTGGAAAGACACTTCATAGATCACTCGAATTCTTTTATAGCCTGATATGTAAAGGTCGATTGTGGGCCATAACGTCACCAATACGTATAATGTTTACAAGCAGCCAATGGCGATCGAAAAAGCCAACGTGGGTGGCCACAACTCTAGTCTACATATATATAAACGTACTTATACACCTTACTATAGTATGTTCATGTTGAGCTGAACCCTCAAAAACATTTAATAACTCATGGATGCAATTACACACGATCTTGAAATTTGGCTCATTTGTACTATTGCTTGACCTGCTAAGAATATTTCAAAATCTTTTTGTTCAAATGTTTGACATAATATTTACGGCCAATCAAAATTTTCTCAATACATTTCCTATGGGGAAGCCATATAAATACAATGCCCATTACAGCTCTTTCCCGAACTTGTAATGGAGCCAAACCATATGTGTCTGTTGTTGACACCTTTGTTGTCACCAATAATTATCTGGTTGGCTGAAATGTTAACTCTGTTGAGAAAAAATCCACTTTTAATTTTTAGCTGTTTTTCAGGATTCAGCTCAATGCGAACATACTATAGTCTGGTGCCATCTTATCCCAGATTAAACTGTAGTCCACTTCGACAATGACTCAGTAAAACAAATATATTCTAACCTTTACGTTCGATTGTGGTAACCAGTTTTGTCATGCAACCAGATTCAAGTTTAGCCAGTGTGAATAGTAAGAATTAGATTAGTATCGTTTAGTAGTTAGGTTTTGTTTACTTAAACTGTCTATTTAGCTACTTTTTTCGCTCGAGAGAATCACTATGGTGATTAGTCTGGTGCTTAGTCTATATGGCATGCTGGTATACTGAGCACTACATGATGAGAGTCGAACAGCGAATGCAGGTTATGATATAACTCATAGTGTACTAGCTTTCAATATCTCAGGTGGCTGCAGTACTGCAGGGGGAACGTCATCGCAACGTCTGGCTTGGTTACCCACAATTGATGTTAGAAACCTGGCCTTTATAAGTGTTACAGCTGTATTGTGAGACTCTCCCCACCTATTAGGTGAGTGGTACATAACAGTTATACAATGTGCACTCGTGCTCTGCCTGTATAAACGCACTCGTGGCCGTTGTATAACTATATATTATATTATGAACTCTTGGTAGCATCACTTACATACAAATTTCTTCTGTTGCTTGCACTTATCCAACCATTTGGTGCTGGTGATCGGACAACCCCTAGCTAGACAACACAGCAGCTTGATGGTACGGCCCAGCTTATCATTTGTGACCAGGTGGGTACACTCATACACTGATTCTACCAGCTGACCACCAAGGTCCTTCACCACCTGGTGATAAGGGGAAGACATTATTACACATTGTGGAATGGTGTTTGCTATTTATATATGCACATTAAAAATATACAGAGGTAACATGGTCAACCAGCTATCTTGTATATGTGGAGTACACAGTGAAACCTGATCACCTCGGGGCCTCCAGTCATAATAGACACCTCAAATACAGCGTAACAGGAAAGAGATGGAGTCATGAAAAATACAAGTCGTTATGTGTCAAAAACTAATCTCTACTACTTGATGCTATAGTTCAAAATAGCAAACATACTAAAACATGGAACGGTCTGGAAAACAAACTGCTTGAAACGTTTATATGCCATATAACTTGCTGTTTAGTTGCTAGAAATATCATCATTGGGTTCAATCAAACACAACACAGCCAGAAACAAACCTCTGAGAACAGTCTTGAAGTGTGCTAGATCAGATATTAAGCTCTAAGTTGGGAATTCAGTTCTTTTGTTGCAAAAGCACACTCTCATTTTGTATGTGAACAAGACAAGTCACATTCTTCAACGATGTTCTTACACATGCTGTTCAACATTCAGTTTGGGTCACACCACAGGTAGTGATGAGTAGACTATGTTGTAGTTGGCAAGGCACTGGCTACCACAAGTTATTTTATTGCATTTTGCTATCGCTGGTGCTTTATTAAAGATTAGTCACCTGTTTTGTTGCTTTTGGGAGATAACTAAAACACAGAACAGACTGGTAGACACTAGCCAAAATGGAATAGCAACTTATTACACATAACTAATATCATATGTACATAAACCTCCAAAGTGTGATGAGAAATGTGATTGCAATGCATGCTTGAGCCAATACTGAGGAGCTCTGTGCTTAAAATAATAATAATAGTGAATGACTCACGTAATTAGGTCACTTGGCCATTACAATAATCACCTGCTTAAGAAGGTCACTGATAATCCCCAGACAAGTGCACACAGAAGCCAATAAGTGCTGGGGTCTTCTGTGTACAAAGAGACCTGATGTAACCACTATATGTACTCTAGCCCAGTATGTACCCAGTGTCCTACAACAATAAATTTTGGCATGTTGTAACTCTAAAATGGGAAAAAATATCAGAATCTAGTAGGATGAAATCAGCAAGCTGAATCACACACACGCACGCACGCACGCACACACCCACCCATACATGCACACATACACTGTACATACACACCTTCTCCGAGCGTTTATCAACAACACCAGTAAATAATACTTTTGGTAAGATATCAGGCAACTCTTTAGGGAAATCATGTGACTCTTTCGGAAGATCATGTAGTGCTGGATCAGGTGATCCTCTTGGTGATGGCTCAGGTGATCCTCTTGGTGATGGCTCATGTGATCCCAGAGGTGAGTCATCTAATGACACGCTGAGTGGCTCCTCCTTAACAACAGGGATTGTCCTCCTAGGTGTTAACAAGACATCAGTGTACTTCCTCTTTATCCTGCCTCCTGAACTGAACAAAGTGTCAGCTGAAATATCATCATCCAGAAAAGAAGGACTGTTGCGTTCTAAGACAATCGGCTTGGGTATAGGTGTACTGTTTGCACTGGGAAGTTCAGGCTCAGCGGGTTGCTTCTTTCTGCTGTTTCGTTTTCCAGCTTGAGCTCCGCCTCTTTTATATGCACCTCTGCCCCTACCAGAAGCCCCTCCTCTCTTTTTTTCTGTAACATCACTCTTACCATTTCTAGAGGTTTCATCTTTGCTAGTCTCTGCAGACTTCCTACGTTTACTTACTGGTGCAGCATCTTTCTCTTCATCTTTGGAAGTTTCTGCAGACTTCTTTCTTTTACCAGATGGTGCAGTCTCATTACTCACTGTAGCACTCTTCTTTTCATCTTTATTAGTCTCCTTACTCTTTCTTCTTCTACTAACTGGTGCTGTTTCTATGCTGTCCCCATCACTCTTTTCTTTGTCTTTAGCAGAGTCCATAGTCTTTCTTCCTTTACTAGATGTTGTGGCCCCTGTGCTCTCTGTAGTACTTTCTTCATCTTTGTCAGTCTCCGTACTCTTTCTTCTTCTACTAACTGGTGCTGTTTCTATACTGTCCTCACCACTCCTTTCTTTGTCTTTAGCAGAGCCTGTAGTTTTTCTTCCTTTACTAGATGTTGTGGCCACTGTGCTCTCTGTAGTACTCTCTTCATCTTTGTTAGTCTCTGTTGCAGCTTTCCTCTTCCTGGCTGGTGTGGTCTTTGTCTTCTCTGTGGCCGCACCCTTTCTAGTACTGGCAGCAGCAGCCCTTCCTTTTCCTCGGCCTCTCTTCCGGGCTCCACCCCTGCCTACTGGGCCATTATCAACTGGTGGGTGTGGCTCAAGCACAGGTGATGCAGATGGCAACTACAGCAGACAAACACACCATTAAATCACAAACAGGACATTTAATTTATAGCTACGAGGGAGTAAACTTCAGATTACAGACCGCATTTTTCTATTAATATTACTTTTAAAAGCATTCATGGTAAAGTCTCAACAATAAAACAATACTCAGTTTTGTATTGCTTTCTGATCCTTTAAGTAATAATGTTCTGAGAGAAACTTTATGAATTGTCGGTACAAAAATCAGTCATTGGCACATACTATAATATGTACAAGTTGAGCTGGATCCTGAAAAACAGCTAAAAATGAAAAGTGGATTTTTTCTCAAGAGAGTAAACATTTCAGCCAACCAGATAACTAGCAGTGACAGTAAAAGTGTCATCAACAGACAAGTGTGTTTTGACTCCATCACAAGTTCTGGCCTTTCCCATAGGGAATTGTATGGTGGAAATTTTGATTCACCGTAAATATTGTGTCAGACATTTGAAACAAAAGGTTTTGAAATCTTTTAGCGGGTCAAGCAGTACTACAAATGAGCCAAATTTCAAGATCGTGTGTAATTGCATACATGAGCTATTAAATGTTTTTGAGGATCCAGCTCAACGTGAACATACTATAGCAAGTAAAAGAAATTTGTAAGAGCTAAAATTAATATTGTATCTAGGATGAACAGCAAGCTGTTTTAATTATTGGCTTAACGCAAAGAGAATCCCAGGCTGCGTGGCTCCTAAGGTACTTGCCTAGATTGTAAGCTGCCTGTGGATCAAGTCACCAAGCAGTCTGAGACTTTTCTCCATTCAACAGGATTGTGATGTAAAGACTTTTCTGCTATAAACATGCCAGTAGTAGGGAACTACACAACCCGTACTGCTGCATGACATCTCTTATATTTATAACCAGTACAATACAGCCATACACAACACTTACCTCTACATCTGGAGACTCTTCATCATTTAGTAGATCATTTACTGTCACGTCCAAGTTGGACGGACGACCTGTTGTTGCAAAGTGCACCTTCTTTGGAGTAGAGCTTGATGGAGATTTAGGGGACGCAGCTTTGATGATGGGAGTTGTCTTGGGAGAGTGGGGAGGACTTGTTTCCATTGGTGTGTGGGTAGGGCTACTAGCTGCAGGCTGGTGGGTTGGGCTATGATTGGTACTGGCATTGCTAGCTATAACATTTTCAGTTTCATCATGTTTAGTTAGTTGTAAGTGATCAGGGTCTGCATCAACAGCAGGAACAACAACATCTAATGTAGCATCATCATCCTCCTCCTGCTGCTCACCAATACTCTGCGTGTCATCGTGTTCATCCACAGCTACCATTGGATCAGCCACACCCATTAAGGGTACATTAGCTATGCCCATGGCGGGGTCATCAATTGCTTGTGTGGCATCATCAATTGCTTGTGTGGCATCATCAATTGCTTGTGTGGCATCGTTGTCAGCTGTCTGATCATTCACAGCTACTGTTGGATCAGCCATGCCCACTGTTGCATCATCTACAGCCATTGTTGCATCATCTACAGCCATTGTTGCATCATCTACAGCCACTGTTGCATCATCATTTTTCACAGCCACAGTTGCATCATCTAAAGCTACAACTGGATCAGGATCAGCCACACCCACTGTAGGATCAGCCACGCTCACTGTCGCATCATTTTCTGCTACAATTGGATTGTCATTGGCATCAGCAAGAGGGGATGAAGTATCTGACATTTCATATGGTATGGTGGGCTCAATATCAACATGACTACCACCAGGAGACTTGTTTCCTCCATCATCCAACACTCCTTGTGTCATCTCGTATGGTATGGTCCCTTCAATATCAGTATCTGGTGAATCACTGACAGGAGATTTAGCAAGGTTATCTCCTTGTGTCATGTCATAAGGGATTGTAGCATCTATGTCGTCCATAGGAGATGGACTACGTGACTTGTCAGCAGGTTCAATCTGGTATGCCACAGTCTGCTCCTCTGCCACTCCCAATGACACTGCTGTTGTTTCTGATGTTGCTGCTTCTGTCACTGCTGATAAATCAGAGAGTGGTATGAGTTGTGTGGAAGTGTCAGGATGGTCGGTCAGTAACGGTGAAGAGCTAAGTGATTCTGATCTGTTAATGACAGGCTCCGCCTATCACAAGCAGTAATACATTACTGAACTAATTATAACCATATATAGAGGTCTTCAGAAGAATCTGAGAACACTTGTATATATTTATAGACATAGTTACATCCTGTGCATAGTCAAGGTTATTTCAAGTACAAGCAATATCAGAAACCATATGAAAATATTAGTTGCACTCTCGAGGCCCTAGAAGTATGAATTATTTTAATCCAATCTTGTTCATGGTTGTTAGTGGCTGATTAAAAGAATAGAGAATATGGATGTTTGTTAGTAGTGAAACAAAGACTATATTTTGAAGGAAATCAGTTAGTTGTCAAAAATTTTTAGACCAATTGTGTGATTCACCCTACTAACTGCAATCAAACAGTTTCAGCCAAAACTTCACAGATATATAAGCTTAACAATATACTCATTTACTGACCCATTTGCACTGGTCATTTTCAAGATGCTAATACAACATCCAATGGTATACAAGTCCAACTGTATTATATGTCCAAGCTACTATATAATACCGTGGGTATTCACATGACATAACGGTATCCCATAAATATACACATTCTTGGATTTTTCTGAAGACCTCTCTATAGCACACCTTGATGGGAAAAATGTTAATGATTTCCAGAAATTTTCTATATTTCCAGGAGTGCATCGAATCCTATGGACAAGGGAGCATGTAACTCCGTAAAGAGAGAAATTCAAACATAGCTGCCGTGTACTATAAGAAACTTTTAAAATTTCCTAATTAGGATATTATGTGGAGGCGCAAGTTTGAATACGTCACGTTTCTGCTGCGACGAAGCGAAGCTATGGAAACGAAGTTCAATGGCACGACAGAGGAATAGTAGCACAGGCTTAGCAGGACAGTCTTTCTACAGTCGATAATCACACAAAATTACTCCGCTTGACTATTCTGAGCTTTTCCTTCAACTCGGATGATCTTCTTATCAAAGCAGTTTTGCTACCTTCACACTAGATGATGGAGTAGCAGCCCATTCAGTGCATCCCTGTTGCACGTAAGAATGATGTAACCAATTATATACATAGTAACACTGGACGCCATGTTTGAATTTCACCCATAGTATTAGTAGTGTATGGAGATACACACTCCCTTGTCCATAGGATTCGATGCGCTCCTGATATTTTTAATGATGTATGTTTTGTTGCAAGCAGTCTATTCTACTCCACAGAAGATTTTCTATCAACTACACATGTATTAGTGACACTAGGGATATCAGCCACATCAAATCTATCATTAAGGCATGTCCATGGGCACAGAATTAATGCATGTCATTTACTCTATATAATGCTCACTTCAGTTGTCACTAGCAACTGGGTTTGCTCATCATGCCTTGTTTCGATGGTAGCAGTGGTGGTGGTGATATTAGTTGGGTCAACAGATGCAAACAAGACATCAGCGACATCACTCGATACTTCTGTTGCTGCTGGGGTGATGGGAATAGTCTCCTCTAGGTTATCATGAGTTGTGGTGGTAGCCTCCTGTCCATCTCTCTTAGCAACAAATAAATCCCACTGCTCCTAATATTTTTGAGTAGATATGAAGGAAAAGTTAGCTAAATGATTTATTCAAATAAAAGATACCACCTAGGGGAGGTTTTGTAGACAAATGAACTGATGGCTTTGATGAAATGTGAATACATCTCCCCCCCAACAAATCTCCCATCATAAACTATATCATATTTCTTTCAGAATAGAAAGAATTAGTGGAACACAATTGATTGCTAATATTAGTTAGTAGAGTTCAGGGGATTCCCCAAGAAGCCAAGTAATAAATTTAGAGGGACACTGTTTTCACATCAACCAATAACATGTAGTTTGATGACCTACTGTGACTCCCTGCATGTCACAGGATTATGTCTCATCCATACATAAATTCCATAACTTAAGAGGTAATTCTACTGAATAAAACGTATATGAGTAAAATGATTTCCTAAAGACTATCTATAAGTAAGTACTATATGAAATGTGTACAACAAAAATATTCTCCTAAAAATTGATTCTGAGTTCCATTGTCCACTACAAAGAAGTTCCACTACATTGGTTAGTGAACACTTGTATAAAAAGCCACCTCTCGAAATAGTTTCCCAATATTATCCACTTGTCCCTGGTAGAACATGCTGTGGGCTGGATTTGGCATAAAAAGGAACCTCCCCCTCAGCATGTTTGCCATCATAAAGAAGGACACTACCACTTGGACATCAAGTGTACACATAAGGGTTGCAGGGTAAGGGCAGGCTTGTCAAAACAAGCTCAAAGAAATTCCACAATGCTGAGATCAGCCCCACAGAAAATGAAACAATTAATTACTCTGACTACCACTCAACACACACAAAGCAAAGAAGCACACACATGCACACACTTACGCTCACCTTAGTGGTATAGTATACACAGGAACAGTCTCCAAACAGCAAGTCACAGTTGTCATTTAACTCGTAATAGGTGTTTGGTTTTAGTAATACCTGTTTGTAACCATGACATCTGCAGTGGTAAAATGACAAATGATCACCTTGTTCCGTCGGGTGTGGTTCTTGCTGCTGTTATCCACAATAAAATGGCTCTCCTTCTCAACAGTAATGGTGGCATGATGTTTGGAGATGGCCTATAAAAAGACTGTACAGTAACATACATCAACACACAATCTTTTCACCTTGACCGGGATACAAATTTGACATGATGTACTGCGTCCAACTGTGTTCTCTCCTGCAATAAACTTTGTTAATGCTTGTGTATGCTGTCTGCAATAAACTGTACCTCTTAAAACCGGATAACACCGTTCTCCTTCGCTATCTCTAGGTAGTACTTTCAGACTGCCCACCTAGATGGAGGTAATGTGTAAGTCTTCACTAAACCTTGCTGAGCTACCCGGTACCTACCGCTGCCATATCTGCGGCGCTACATTCATCACCCGTTTCACTGCCGGTGTAATCTAAGCACAAAGTCTCCTCCATCCGTATATTATTGCCATCGCTACAAACCCCAATGGTGTGTACAAAATATGCGGAATTACTTTCCCTCTCCGTATACGAGTCTAACACGTGGTTGTAGCGAGTAGAATTGTGGATTGGTTCACCGCTGTTCCTGTACGAGGATTAAGTCGACCGTTCACAAATAATGGTACGTGTTATAATATTGTATAGCTTTTGAAATGCTTGAAGTGCATGTTTCTATTGTTTTTTTTGTGTGATTTTTCTAATAAATGCGCATTTTGTCTTGTTTCATAGGCTTACAAAGGTGAAAAAGGAATTCCTTCAACAGACGAGGCGCCTATTCATAAGATCAGGATCACTTTAACCAGCAGAAATGTCAAGTCATTGGAGAAAGGTAAATGAAACTGAATTTGTATTCTCTGTTAGATTCTACATTCTGGTTCCCAGTATGCAGTGATCTTATCCGTGGTGCCAAGGACAAGGGCCTGAGGGTAAAGGGACCGATACGTATGCCAACAAAGAAACTGCGTATCACCTGCCGTAAGACACCTTGTGGTGAGGGCAGCAAGACATGGGATCGATATGAGATGAGGATACACAAGCGAGTGATCGACCTACACTCACCTGCAGAAACTGTGAAGCAAATTGTATCCTTTACTATAGCAACCCAGACCATGACAAATCTCTTTTTTTTGTCATCCTTAACAATATCTCCAGACAAGTATCAGTATTGAGCCAGGTGTTGAAGTGGAGGTAACCATCGCTGATGCTTAAAGGAAATGACTAACCAGCAACATTATTATAATTGTGTAGTTATCTTATTGTATTGAGTGAACATCTCAGCTGTGGCTACTATGAAAATAAGCTCATGGAGTTAATAAGGATTTGGTTGGACTTTTGCCTGTTTGAAATATGAAAATAGGCAAAATCAAATCCTTATTAACCAAACACAGAAATATCTATATACTGTAACTGATTAAAGCTGTGTCATTTAACTGATGCCAGTTAGCTGCAGATCAGCATTCACATCAATGGTTAGAGCTGTTTGGTGTTCATACTGAAAAAGTGTTGAGGTGTTGTTCCACACCATCAATTATGGTATGCTACAAGGAGCCACACACTAACCTTGTTATGCTTCACAACACATTTGATTGCTAAATCAATAATGGATGACTTAGTAAAATGGGATTTTTTTTCCTCTGCCATTAGTTACAGAAGTAATGCCACAAATTATTAGTTTTTCATCCTGTACTGAAAATGGGAGGACGGATTTTTACTGACTAGATAGCTAAAATGACTCACAATACAATTTTCTTAGACTGTTCTAGCAAGGTACCAACTTTAGAAGGTGCTGGATAGCTGCACTCAGCCACCAAATCCTTGATGAGGTAAGAAAAACGGCCATATGGGCAGGGATGAGAAACTAATAATTAAGTTTATGTGGCCTAATGCACTTTGATAATCAGTATATTATAACAGTTCTCCATGATCCACACATTAAGAGCCAAACACCTCACTAATTTAATGATATGCAGCACACTGTTCAATATTATAACAAATAGATATAAAAAGTTCTTGTTTATTGATCATGTGATGCGCTACTCCACCCCTCAGTTATACCTTGTCATCTATAGTGATGGTCACCATGGCAACAGTGACAATATGTGCAATGACTGGTACTCACCGTGGAATAACCATTTTGTTTTCTTGGGATTTTTAGAGCCAAAAGTGACATACATTGCGTTGTCCGATGGCCTCTCCTGAAATAAGAAAAAAAAACAAGGTTGGGTGGGGGTATAACTAAGTACAAAAAGGGTTGAAAGGATCCCAAGTAACTATAGTCTGGTCACCACCTCTCAATATATAGGATTGTTCCATAGTACCCATTTACTCTATTATTATAATACCATTGAAGTAGATGGTGTGTTCACTATTCAAATGCTCCAATGGTTTTTAGCACAGGTAATTGTACCATATTAATAATATGTGGAAAAATATCTGACCTAATAATTGGTACTTTTACCAATTCACATACCCCACATGACTTACACCTAGTACTACTCCTAACCTTTTTAGTGCAACTACTCAACATACTGACAATGCTAACACAGATGGAGCTGACACTCAGCGCAGGGGACCAGTCCTCGTCCAATATGGACAGACAGATGTGCCCATTACTGTAAATGTGAGGATGAATTGGGACAGTGTCCCCTATGAAAGTGACCTGCAAAATGGAGAAAATACCACATAACAGTAAATTTCAAAGGACATAAGAGTAATGATGACCATACCATACAACAGGAAATATAGATGAACGGAAAAATTTAACGAATTCACAGATATGACAAACTAAAATTTGATGAAAAGCAAGAAATTGCATATCTAAATTGACTTTTGAGGTGCTTATTAAAGTGATGAATGTACAAATTTGTTAATTTATCAAAATTCCTGTTGTACAGTACAGGCACTCCATCCAATTTACAAAATGGGCCTTGCTCTAAAGTGTCCATTATAAATCACTGTGATCTGAGGTCAGTCAGTCTGCCCTGTGATTGTGCAAACCACTTCACATCAATATCATAAACAGTTAAATACCAAAACTAAGTGCATTCAGACTTCAATTGTGTGTCGTGTATATATGTGTGAAGAAAGATTTACAACTGTTGTCCTGTAGCCAGGGAGGGCCTACACTACTAACAGCTTACAGGTTGGCAAGTAAAATACAACTAAGCAATTTTTTTCACTATCAATATGTTTCAAGGCCTCAAAGGTAGATCTTAAGACTTCTCATGACTCATGATCAACATGTTGGGTCGCTAACCTGTGGTGAATCAAATGGATACTTGGACGAGAAGATGAACTGTAGTGTAAAACTTTCACCAGCGTATAATGTACCTAATGAAATAGCTACATGTTGATAGCACGTGATGCCAAACTAACCTTCAGCTCCATCAATTTTGACCACCCACCTAGCACATCACGTGACGTTAAACACACAAATACAAGCCGAACCAGTCCTACCGGTTCAACGAGTCACCAGTTGCTGCTTCTTGCAAATTAACTCCTGCGGGAGGTTTAGTTGACAATTCTTCGCGCTCTTTCATCAATCTCCGATTGAACGCCATCGGGCAGTGGCTAGCACCAACCCTTGACCTCCGGTTAATGAGAACGTATGCTTCTATACGACATGGTTTATATCCGCACGAAATTATAAGAATAACAAAGATATCCGGAGTTTGAAAAGATTTCAGGATTCTAATGTTCTAGGTAGTCGTCGTTTTCTTTGTACAGTACGCGAGCTTGTGCACGTGCAGTGGCACGGGTGACAGCTGGTATGGAGTCGGACTGGTTGACAGGTCTACTAGTCGTGTTAATGGTCACTATAGCGGTGGGGTTGCTATGGAGCAGCACCAAGTTGAGTGGTGAGTGATATGTGAAGGTGTTGGCCTTGTAAGCATTTCCCAACAGGTGGACAAACGCCCACGCCAATTATTTTGGAGGCACCAAGTTTAGTGTCTACTGATACAACAAAGGATAAGAAGAAAGTGAGACAACGAACAACTAATCCTCAACAAGTAACTATTAACATTGTTTGGTGTATGGCAAGTGTGTGTAGTCCCCAAGGTCTGCTACCCAAGATATCACTGATAATAAGGGCACTAATACACTTACTGCTAGTACTGAAATGGTTGAAAGTTCGGTATCACGGTCTCCGAGAAAGAAGAAGGTAAAGAAACGTGCAGAATCACCAGAACATGTTGATGAGGATAATGATGTTACTACTGCTGATGAAGGGGCATGGCAGACACAGTTGTCAAGACAACAGAAACAAGAGCTACTGCGACAACGGAGACAGCAAGAAAACACAACACAAGATGAGAGTATTGAGAAGCAGATTGCCAGTGCAGCTGATGAAGTAATAACAACATCCACAGATAGTAAGAATTTGTTACAATGAACATGCCCTAATATGTAAAAGTCCTATTACTTTGTTATCAATTACAGGTAAAAATGATCTGATGTACTTGGAAGACAG
Organism: Dysidea avara; assembly: GCF_963678975.1. Taxonomy (NCBI): domain Eukaryota; kingdom Metazoa; phylum Porifera; class Demospongiae; order Dictyoceratida; family Dysideidae; genus Dysidea; species Dysidea avara. The sequence continues at coordinate 17,624,906 of NC_089284.1, read as the reverse complement.
CAATGACAATGAGGCATGGCTTCTGATTGACAACCAGAACAACTCCACTAGTTAAACTTCATTCTCATATGTACAATGATAAAAGAGGTTGCAGGCATATTTTTTGTATAATAATGTTAGTCCTGTTTGTATATACTCTACATGTAATACTATGATCATAACTTCAGTAACATTGCTTGTAATGATTGCTTAACCATCCTTAACTCTTGTTGTTTCTGTAATCAGTTACGTGGATTAAGTTTCAGTAATTGATAACACTTACGTTGGTATTTAGTATTTCATCTTGGATTTTTCTCATTTCCTTAGCAAGTTGTTGATGTACATTACCCTATGATAAAAGCGTGGTGAAGTGGTGTTGGATTAATGGCTCAGTGTTACCTGTTGTTTTGTCTGGCTAGTTTCCAGTGACTCCATGTCTTGGTGGAAACTTGCCTGAGTCATTTGTATTTTAGTTAACCTGTTAATGTCATTAGTTGTATGTGTGTATGTTTAGTGACTAACTTTTGTGTTTGTAATGATAGTGAGTCTGACAATATCTTCTGGTAATGTTTGAAGTTGTTCTAAGAAATATCATTGAGGTGACATGGTGGTGTCTGTTAGTGTGTGTGTGTGTGTGTTACCATTGCTTGTTCTTCGGCTTGTTGTGTCGTTTTAATGTCTTCTTCCAAGTTATGTAATTCTTCCATTGTCTGCTGATGGTAGCTTTGTAGCAGTGTATGTCTGTATGACTCCCCATCACACACAGTGACAAATGCAAATAATCACCTCTTATTATACTGTTCACTCCACACTGAAGTTAGCAGTTGACTACTGGCCTTACTAGCACCTTGTAACACTTGATCATAATGGTTCCTCTTGTTCTATAACATAATCATTTGTTGTAAACTTGTAATAGTGATAAGTGTACCTTCATTGCTTGACTGATCTTAGCTCCAAAGTTCCCCAACATTTCACTAACATCATTTCCCCTACATTGTGCCACATGATGGTCATTATATATAACTACTTGGTGTGGTGCTCACATGGGCTGGTACGTAGGGGAACCAAAGGGGGTGGGGTCAGGAGTCACATGGTCTAATTTACCAGTACTCTCGCTATACCCATCAACGTCAGTGTTGTCATCATCTGCAACACTCTGTGGTGCTGGGTAGGGGGAGGGGGGGTGTAATTAACACAGTTTACACCACAGTTACACCTAAATACCTTTACAAATAGGTGTCTTGGTAACTCGTAAATCTAACTGTCTGATCATTGATGATCTTTTAGCAGGAGGTGATATAATTGGGGTCACCTCTACTTCACCCTAATATTACAACACGTACATAATGAGGTATTAGCATTTAAAGTACCGTGCTTTGTCGTCTTCTTTTGTTACGTTGTTCTCTACCAACTTCTTGTGCCTTCTTAGTAGTAGTTAACTTGTCATTGTTTGAAGCCGACTTCTTGTTTGGCTTGGGTTGACGTTGTTTAGTTGTTAAATCATCTTTCTTAGGCTTGGATGACTGAAATTTGCGTGTTGTAGTTACCGGGCTAAAATTGTCATGTTTAATCGTAAGGTGAGATGGTTTGTCAACCTTGCTGTCTCTCCTACCGCCTGCCCCTGATATTAGCTCCTATGTAGTTACCATGGAGACCAATTCAGCTGTATAGGTATTTACCTGACACACCTCCTGGAATCCTCTAGTAATCACATGATCCTCCTCAGGGGTAGAAGGTTGTGAGTAGTCCAGTGACACATCACCACTGACTGGACTGGATGAACGGGTTTCTAGAGCTGAACTAACTTGTTGAGTTGCAATGACCAGACTGGATTCCACAACTGGGCTAACTGGTGGAACTTTGCTGACTGATTGAACTGGACTGTCTACTTGAGTGTCTACAACTGGACTGTCTACTTGAGTATCTACAACTGGACTGTCTACTTGAGTATCTACAACTGGACTGTCTACTTGAGTATCTACAACTGGACTGTCTACTTGAGTGTCTACAACTGGACTGTCTACTTGAGTATCTACAACTGGACTGTCTACTTGAGTATCTACAACTGGACTGTCTACTTGAGTGTCTACAACTGGACTGTCTACTTGAGTATCTACAACTGGACTGTGCTGTTGTGATACACCAGCAGGACTGAATTGTTGAGTTATAGTAGTAACTGGAGTTTGTACAGGAGAGTAGTGTTTACAAGCTGGTGTAGTCAATGATATAGTAGGTGGTTCATATGTAGTGTCACTCTTGGGAGAATTGTAGGAACTGATTGTGGTGGTAGGTGAGCATCTGATAGTAGTACTTGTCTGTAATGCACGCCCTTGTGATGTGGTCATTACATAATTGGCTATACACATACCTGACCATCTAGGGGTGGGGATGTTATGTCTTGTGACTCCAGCACTACACTGATCTACAAGATTACATGATGTCACATGAGCACATATAACAACTAACCTCAGTCCTGCTGGTTGAGTGTGGAGTAGTGATCGGTCTTTTGTTAACAGGTGGTTGCTTCTTGTTGCCTTTCTTCCCCTTCTTCTGTGGAACCATATCAAACTTTTTCTGATTGTTCACCCTTGACATGGACACATCAACACTGCTGCTACAACTACTGTTAGCAGAGCTGTTGATTTGCTTCGATTTCTTGATCGGTGGCATAACATCGTCATCAAAATCAAACGTTGACAAATCAGTTGTTGATTTGGTGAAAGCTTCTCTCATTTCTCTACTTCTCTTTTGTTGTAACTTAACAACTGGTGATACTGGCTTGTAACTCTTCTGCAGTGCAGCAGCATTCTTAGTTGGTAGTTTCTTGGGTGGAAGATTTTTGGACACAACTGTTTTACTGGAATTTGATTGTTTGACTGTTGATCTTGTGCTGTACTTCTTGATGGAAAGTTTTGGCTTGACAGCAATTTGATCAATGAAACTATCAATGTTGTTGGCAGTAACTACCATAGGAGCAGGTCCCTTCTTGGTAGGGTTGTGGTCTGTTTTGTCAATAGGTCTCTTGTTGCTTCGGTCAGATAATGGCTTAGTATTTTGATTGGCCATCTTGTTTTTTTGGTCAGTGAGTTTAGCTTTCTTTTGACTGGTGATTTCTTTACGTTGTTGATCAGTAATTCCTTTACAAAGGCCACCTTTACTCCTTTGATTAAGAACTACTTTACTCTGTTGATCATTGACTAGTTTGCTCTTTTGATCAGAGATCACTTTCTTCTTTTGATCCAGGGGCACTGCTTTACTATTTTTATCAGAGATTACCTTACACTGTTGATCAGGAGTTGTTTTTCTCTTTTGATCAGCAATTACTTTGCTCTTTCGATCAAGGCTCTTGTGATCAGGTATCTGATGATCAACTGTCTTCTTTCCAGAATGATCAACAGCTGTTTTATCACTCTTACTAGGAGCACAAGTTATATGCTTGAGAGAAGGTGTTGATGTACGAGGAGTCTTCACAGGAATTGACTGATTAGTTGGAGTACAGACTGAACCAGTAGAGGAATTCTACAACAATATAACATGTTATCATGTACACTAGCATACACTAACCACAACTGGTGTTCCCATGGGGTCTATTGGACTACAACTGACATCTTCCACTTTGTCAGGCGTTTGTATGTTAGAGCTCATTTCTTTTGGTCCCTTCTTACTGCCAACCAGCTTGTTAGTGGAGCCCAACTGTACAGGGGTCATCACAACTGATGTCTTACTGGTTCCTTCTAGTAATTGTTGTAGTGGCCGAGATGGATCTGTGCCCAGTATGGCCTGTAGAGTGTCTCCTTTAGCAGTACAAGGAAATGAGGTCAACACTGAGAGTGGACAATTCACTGTTAGTTTAAGGTGGTAACCTCTTGTGGTGGCTATGGGGAGGAATAGGCATATGGAGTAATATAATTATGATAAATTACCAGTTATTTGGTGTTCACTAATGTTAGCTCTTTTCACTGTGACACTCTCCCATATGTCTTCCTGCAGGCATTTTTGTCATCTCCATATCACTGGGGGTAATGGTGACATACCTCTTGGGAAGGGTCTGACACAAACACAGACAGACTATGACTGATAGTGTTGAAGTCCATCCATAACTGTTTCATATCTTGTGGGGCATGTAACTAGGACAATGAATATATAGTAAAATGCAACACCATACGCTACACACGCACACAATACCCTAATATCTCCCAATAAAACTTGTCGACATGGCAGGGAGAAGACAGTTGCTTTATTACACTTGTGCATTTGATAGTTCAGTGTGTTGAGAAACTGCCTACAATCCTATAAAGGGATGGGATAAGATGTCACAATCAACTCATAAATATTTACCTGTTCAAAATCAGCTTCCCTAATAGCCTGAAAACATTTAATCACATCCTGACTACTAAACCATTGTTGTGCCAGTGGGACCCTTTCTGCTGCAGTAGTGGTACGGAACAAGCACTCGACTAGGGCCACCTGTAACTCATAGTCTCCAGCTAATGGCAATAAACTAGCCATCTTGGAACTGTACAAGAGTGAGATAACTAAAGTATCAACAAATAGTTACTAACTTGTATTTGATGAGTGTTGTCTTGATAGACACTTTGTAAGAATTATCACAAGCCTCCAATAAAGCATTCAGCACACGAACACACTACAATAATAAATAATTCTAATAGAGCACACAAGATAATACTCACATCAATCCTAACTGTAAAAGAATAACGAGAATTGTTCACAGCAACACTTAATAAGGAAGGTATCAGATGCCACAGGTCACCAACTAACTTATCAGAGTATTCACACAGAGACATCATAGTGGTCACCAGACTAGCTATAACTTGGTTGCATTCCTTCTGACAGCCAACTAGACATCTAGCTATATCAGACAATATTCCTGGTAGTATGTTGTAAATAATAAGTTGGTCCAGGCCCCGTCCATTGCTGGGGAATTCAGACCAGTAGAGTAGTAAGTCTAGTAACACCTTCACTCCAGCTAGCTCAGAGTTAGTTATCACCTAATGAAATACATCGTGTAGTTGGTGGGCGTAGCTATTACGTGTAACGACGAACTTCTTTCGTTATCTTTTGCAAACTCTGGGCCATTTTCCGACTGCAGTTAGGCGCATATGACCTTTCCCCGGGTGCGGTATCCAAGTAGCGTTGCAACTGCTCCAGCAAACACCTCCATTGTCCCTCGTGCGAGTTGAACACTCGTTCCAACTACGAACCAATAGCATTATTCAAGGACTCTTAGCACACTGCTCACCGTGTTTCTGTCCGCATCACTCGTCATTTTCCCTCATACCACACAACTGCTCGTTTACTACGTTGCTAACCAAATTTACAGCTGGAGTATTTCCCGCCAACCAAACAGGTTGCCCCCAATTATAACCAATAGCATTACGTTATTAATTGAGCGAATAATAATGTACAGACGAAATGTTCTAAGGCAGTTTATGCTTAACCTTCTTCTTTCCTCGGACTGATACAGCGCTCCTGTAATTAATACAATTATTAAATACCATCATGAAATACCCCTACTTGTGTAATTCTGGTTCCTCATGACTATGAAATTTCTTCTCTTTAAGCAGAGGAGGAGCAGCAGCAGGCTATGGTAAATTTACTTAAACATAATTTGCTTGCAATTAAACACTACTTACTGATGAAGAGGTATCCTCAAAAGCCACATAACTAGCAGGGATATATCCCTCCTGGTTGTCAATTTGTCCCCTCCACCAGTGTGGATCCTCATTACTTAATATCACCACACGAGCACCTCGTTGTACCGATAATTCATTAGGTTGTTGAGAAGTATAGTCATGCAACACCACTGCCTATATAGGAATTGCTGAGTCATGTAGTATACTGTCATACTATACCTTTCGTGGGACAGTGGATGAATAAGGTAGCGCAGGGGTGGATGAGAAGGGAACGTGTAGCGAAGGAGGGTGATGAGGTGGATTATGTGTCATGTTGTGTGAGAGTGTACCAGTAGTGGTGGTCAATTTGGGAGGTATGGTGTTCACTGAACTAGGGTAGGTGGACTCTAGTCCTGAGATTATCCCTGAACCAGCTCCGCTCTGGATCGAAAAGGTGATAAGCATACTATACATGCACTACACACACCTGTTGTGTTACTAGTCCTAGTCGGTGCACAGCTTTCTGTAGTCTCATATTTTGTGCCATGACATCATGTGAGCTAGGGAGAGGTGTGGTCTCCTCCTCAACAGGTGCTTCCAACAATTCAACTACGGCTTCTTCAACTAAACACACTACTAATCAGACAGGGGAACACAGTACACAACCACAACTCTCACCTTCCTTATTGTAATTGTACACCAACACTGGTTCACTGGTGCCAAATGCTGACAATGCAATTATATGATCCATGGGATGGAACAACAGGCAGGTGAGGGGATGGTGCAGTGGTAGTGTGTGGTATTGTCCCACCACTGTTCCACTGTTGGCACGACACACTGTCAAATGGTGACCCACACCTAACAACACGTATGTGCCACACGCACTGAAGACTGCCACTGATTGATTAGTTTGAACAGAATCATCGTCATGGTAATGACGCACCACATACAACCTAACAAAACAACACAGACTAAAGACAGATAGTAATAAGAAATACACATACACGTTGGTGTCTATCAGAAACACTCGTCTATTTTGCGTACAGATGAGTAGTCTGTTGTGATTGGTTGGTTGTAGCTCCAGGCTGGTAATCACATGATCCTTTAGCTCAGCCAGTGATATGGACCGGTCAAGTTTCCATGACAATATGGCATCATGTGATGCAGGACAAACCCACTTACAAAAAACACCAGTGTGGTCAGCAGAATAGAGAAAATTCACTACACAGGAAATGAACAAACAATCAATCAGTGGTAACTACAGGGGCCTATTATTGTATGGAGGGAACTTGGGATGGCAGGTGGGACATTTGAATAGTAAATACAAGGGGGTATCACTCAGGCTCTTGCTGTAGGTCGATCTGCTAATTTGAAGCTTAAAATATTATCAGCAGCAAATTGTTTTCACTCTTAGAGTGCTAATATGGCTGTAGACTCCCAAACATTATGCAAGCATGCATAAGCATAGTAGTTAAGGGAAAACGAGTACTTTGCTATATTTCAGAAGGGCTTTATATGCAGTCAATTATACTGCAGTCAGGTGTAGCTGAAAAGGTGATACATTTTTATTTAGATCTGCTAGAAGAAGTTCACGAAACATATGATTAATTTGCTAAGGTGTAATGTAGCGCCTTATGTATTATTGTACCTTGCACCAACATTAAACCTTGCAATATACATTTGTTAGTGATATTAGCAGTAGCCACTTGCTTAACCAAACAGTACAGCTTTACAGACAGGTGTTAACTAGTCTTGGCTGTGCATGAGAAATGTTTTAGAAGCGGAAGAGGAAATAATTAGTCATTGGGTAATTTGTAAGGATTTTCACTGTGCCAACATTAAAGTTTCTTTCTGTAGGCATATCACCCACCCACCCACCCGCAACCCGCACCCACCCACCCGCAACCCGCACCCACCCACCCGCACCCACTCACTCACATTTACTATTCAAACACAGAGTGTTGATGTATCCATCATGACCAGCCATCTTGTGGAGACACTACACAACAGTTATTATTCACACAACTACTATCAACTACACATCATCTCTACCTGTCCATAACGAGACTCTGTGGACCGCACCGTCCAAATGTAGACCAGCTTGTCGTAGCCTGCAGTCAGGATCACATGATCCAGGGAGGTATGGTAGATGGCATCATAAACAAAGCAGGGGTGTGGCAGGACCATGTGATGAGCATGTGATGATGAGAGGTCCCAGTGCCTGTATTGTGAGCATCAATTAGAGTAATATTGAGAAAAGGGATAATCGTGTATCACAATATTTAGTTGTGTAATACAACACAAATCACATGACCAGAGTTAGGGTCGTTACTCTAAAAATGTAACTCATTACATATTACTTCTATGCCATGTAACACGCTACAGTTACATATTACTCACAGAAAAAAAGTAACGAGTTTAGCAATACTCATCACCTTGAGGATTATAACTATTATAATATTAAATTTATTTGTTACTAGCTATAAAGTAAGTCCAAATACAAGCTACCAGCCTACAACTACCAGTGACATGAACAAGACACAGCAAGATACAGGTTTCTCTGGTGTAATTCAGCCATGCTTTGTTGTAGTGTCTTGGCCTCAAAGGCACTCCCCTTACACTATCATGCTTTGTTCATGCCTGCAACTCTGTCTCCAGTGCTGTCTGGGCCCAATGTGCAACCAATCATGAGGCTGATTACAATGCACCATAGAAGTAATGCATTACAATCGTTACAATTTCCCAACGTAATATCCACTAAAATTATATTACTTGCTACTTCATCATGTAATGCATTATAATACTTGTTACTGCAAAAGTAATATTATGTAATGCATTAGATTTGTAACATGTTACCCCCAACTCTGCACATGACAAACTATAACACATGTACAAAGTACTACTAGTAAATTGTTTTATTAGAGTGTACCTGACTGCTCTATTAGAGTATTTAATTTTCATGTAATGAAATCAAATGCTAGTCCCCTACACATGATAATGTATTTCCCAGCTCCTCAACACATCACATGGGGTCACCTGACTGTGGTATCCTGTGAAGCAGTCAATAAGTGATTGTCATCATGTGACCAGTGAGCGTGGTATATGATACCATGGTGACCAGTCAGTCTCACATGATCACGACAGTCGGGAATAGAGTACATCTTCACTGCACACTCACGAGTGTTGTCATAGCAACACACTGCCAGTTGGCTGTAATAAACAGTAAACAACTCTAATAGAACACACACACACCAAACATAAGGTACTTACCAACCAGAGTGGGAGAAGGCTAATGCTGTACATCCCATCTTGCCTGCACTAAGTGTGTGTACCAACTGATTGGGTAGCTGACAAGTCTATTATAAACAGGTGAATAGAACATCCATATAGCATTAGCACTTAAGAAATAGTGTGTACTTGGTTAAACGTCACACCCACATTTGAGCAGTGCCACAATCAATTTTAAAATTATGAGCTTAAACATCATTTTAAAGTATCGAGTAGTGGTCAAGTTTGATTAGTCATTGCTTTGAACAAAGGAAATAAACACCACAGCACTTAAAAAGTAAACAATTATAATAATGTATTATTGTAAGGGCAACTTTAAAAACCAAAATCCATTCCTTTGAGGTTTAGTATCAAGCAATATTTGAATACCATGGCACCTCATGATAGTGACATTATTACAACTAGTATTTTTTTATTTTATTGTTAATTTACAAATGAAGTAGGGATCTATACAATAAAAAGTAGTGAAACAAAAGATGAATGATGGTATTACAGCATAGCTCAGTGGGAAAGTTCCTACTTTGGCACATTAGCTATAACAATTATTTTGTTCAGTGCCATAGTAGGGACTTTCCCACCGAGCTATGCTGTAATACCCAGTGTTGGGCAAGTTACTTTGTAAAAGTAACTAATTACATATTACATATTACTTGCAACAGAACAGTTACATATTACCCATAAAATAAAGTAACTGTAATAATATTACATATTATATTACTTTGTGTCCACAGCCGTAAGCTGTCACGTGTGAAACTACCGCCTTATCACGTGACATGATTGCGTTGTTGAACAATGTGCAAATCTTGGTTATAAGTAAGAAGCTAGTGAATAAGTAGGCCTCGTTACTTCGTTGTGGTTAGGCGTTACTCAGAGGATTACTAACGAGACCAGTAACTTTGTTACTTTTAGTAATAATATTACGTCAAAAAAGACTCGTTACAGTAATTATATTACTTAGGTAACGCGTTACGTTTGTAAGTAAAGTATCTTGCGTTATATTACCTGTTTTCATAGCGTATTTCGTTATATTACTTTGTTACCACAAAAGTAATAATATTACGTAACGCGTTACATAAGTAACGCGTTACTCCCAACACTGGTAATACCATCATTCATCTCTTGTTTCACTACTTTTTACCCTAATTCATTAACCGCAAGGTGATCCTTCTAGCTGATCTCTCTACCAGATGACTTGTTTGTAGCTGAACTCTCTACAAGATAACTTCTTCAATTTTTACAAATACTAGTTTGTTTAGTTTTTTGTTGTAGCACAGCTAGCTACAGTGTAACTTGTGACTGTTCTATTAGAATATCATATATGACTGTTGCATTAGAGTGACTGCTATATTAGTCAGCCAGGGGTGTGCAGCTACCTAGGCCAATAAGGAATGAGGTTAGATTGTTCAGAGGTGTGGTCTCAGTACTCTCGCTATTAGTCCACCTAGATCTTTATTTGATGGGTGTGGTCACGAACCTATCACAAACAGGATCCCAATCACAAAGTTGCAGATATCCAGCTAGTATAACCTCTCATAGTAGCATTGGGACCGAAGCGCTTCTGAAATCCAGCTCTGAAATAATTCTGTGGCATCTAAATAATTATGCTGCTGAAAGAAAGTGTCGATACGGAAAATTAATGCCTCGATATGGCTTTGTTGGATGAAGAAGACAACAAGCAGCTTGATTGAAGATAAAAGACAAGACACAGAGGGCCTACACTCGTCAGCAGGGGTTAATCTAGGGGAAGGGACACAGGCCCCCCCTGGGTTAGCAATTGCCCTCCGCTAGGTTTATACCTAAAGCCTTGAGAAATGGAAACGTCCAAAGTTGTATAATCGAATGGTCAATATTCAATGGCATCACAGAGTAAATTTCACCAAAATTGAGTATATTAATTTTCCTGGGGGAGCATGCCCTCAGACCCCCCTAGAATCCGAAGCAGCTTATTTTGCCCCCCCAGCTTAATATTCTGGGTTGAGCCCTGGTCAGATCCCCAAAAGGCACATCCCTCTAGTGAGTTTGTTATTGTGGTGTAAAATGGTGACCGTGCACTGCTTCGTTTGACCTCTAGCCTTGTGACTGTGGTCAGTGAGGCAGTGAGACTAAAATTCGAGCTTTTGCGATTAAAAAAATTCTATAACCGGCCACCTGTAAGTGTATTGTTATATTTAATGCTGTATTATATATTATATGGACTAGTACTATTCCGTAAAAATGATTTTGTCTAGGATGATTTTAAAGGTGGGATTTTGGGCGGCGCGCAAAATTTTTGGGGCAATCCCTACTTAAACGGTACTAGAGTATCGTTTGATAGCACATACTAGAAGACAGACAATATTTGAGTTGTTAAATCTAATCATCTAATCCAACACCATCACTAATGTATGCGATATTTTAGAGAGGGAACAAGTTGGTAATGAGTCACACATAGCATACATCTACAATATCAGCCCCACCCTAGATAACTATGACACATTGTAAATGTGGAGAATATGTCTTGATGTCACAACCTACAGTAGTGTTATGCCCCACTAAATCTCACAAGTGGCACTTTTTAAACTTGTTAAATTGATATTTTGAACAATACAGCAAAAGAATTAAGGAGATTTTTCTTGTTGCACCCCACACAACAATTTTATATGCTTACCTGTCCTGGTAACCGTTTCCAAACTCTTGTTGCTAGGGAGTCATGTGACACCTTAGTTACATCCTTCTTAGATTGATGACTCTTCAGCAACTGGTCATAAGTGATGTCTGCCTCCTCTGGTTGCTGTGGCAACATAGACCGCTGGACAGCAAAAGCCATAGAAGGAGGACACACACCCTTAATAGTCACAAAAATTGTACTGGGATAAGTGATTCTTTTAAGAGAACTCCAAATATGGTATATCTAAATAAAATAGTTTCAAATTAATTAAATTATAATAATCACCTACCTCTATATTATTTCTTTCTTCCTGTGGCAATATTTTTCGACGTCGCTTTGTACGTGGGTAACGATAAAGTTGTAGACGACATTTCTTATAAGTGTTCGGGTTGCCATGACTACTGACAAGTTTGAGGAATGCCCATGCCACCCTATACCACCCTGGATCACATGATCTCCTATCAGGATGTGCCTCCATGGTGTTAGAGAAATCAAGCAGCTAAACATGAACAATTGTCATTTCTTGCAGTACATTCTAATACACCTCTCTATTCTAATACACAGTGGTACCTCTCTACAAATGACACTTTCTGAGGTCTACAGACTTACCATTAAGCTTATACCTCCGAAATTTTGAAATTTCATCAAAATCACCTAGCCACAAAGTGTCCTATATAAATAGGTTCCAATGAGCCTTATCCAAAATTACGACACAGACATAGAAATAGCTGCTGTAGTGTGGGGACGTTCGTAAAATTTGTATGGGCGACTATGAGAAGAAATTTTTTGAACGGAAATATCTCAGCCAAGAAGGAAGATATCGAACTCTCACTAGCAGGTATGGCTATAAGAATAAGACGTTACTATAAAAACGTAAAATCAATTTTCGGTTGATTTTCAAAACAATGCTAGATTCCTATTCTTTCAGCTAATTTATAAACATACCTGCTGGTTAGAGCTTCATATCTTCCTTCTTGGCTGAGATATTGCTGTTAAAAAATTTTCTTCTCATAGTTGCCCATACAAACTTTATGAACGTCCCCACACTACAGTGGCCATTTTTATGTCTGTGACGTAATATCGGATAAAGTCCATGTAGATTTTGAGGAATCAAAAATCACTGTTGGTAGCTCCTTACTATAAACCCTGTAGTCCTCCCATACATCACTGTCTTACACTTTACACAATCAAGGTTGTTGTATACAGGCAATAATATCAAGACATCAAAAACTTTTTGACCACCTAAAGTAGCTCATTAAGCATGTGGGATGCAACAAATTTGTTTTGCGCTAATCGGTTCAGTGCCACCTTAAGCATTACATAATAAGCAGAGGGTTTTAAAAAGTAGTGAAACAAGGGAAGGACACAATATCCTTGTTTGAACAATTCATAAATTTTGTCCCTTGAAGGAGTATGAAGCCATACAGTACAACTGCAGTAAGGTATTCTTTTTTCATAGCCTACATGTATGTTTGTTCAAAATGTGGCACAGGCTCATTACTTTGTTAAATGTAATTTGTTAAGCATAGTTCTTTACTTTCAAAATATCTATAGTGTACTTGAAGACATTGTTCTATTAGAGTAATTGACTGTTCTCACGGGATGGTCCCAATCCCGAGTTATGTACAATGCCTATCTGATGGAGGTCAGGACCTCACCTCGAAGAACAAGATTGTGTTCGGGTTATCGGTGAAGTGAGAAAGACGTTCATTGATCACCAAATGCTCCTCCCATGTGACACTCAAGTCTCGGCTACACAATGACACACCAACAATGACACATACACCATACACACACATCACTGTAAGGAGCATAAGCACTAACTATAAAACAAAACTAGCTACAGTAACACCACTCCTAACAACTCCTTGATAAGATTTTGGTCTCAACAGGCCTGGCTGGCTTCATACATTTTTATCTCTGAAAGAGGAAAATCTTATTATTGCAGCAAAAATGGAACATAAATTATCAGTCCACTATAGAGACACCATAAAGTCAAAACAGTAGAGATGTTGAACAGGTCAGTTGTTTGAGTGGCACTTAGCATAAACCATGAAAGATGAAAGGCTGACAGACAACACTCAGCTATAACAGTTACATACAGCTCACACTGACTCACCGGATACCATTGGGGTAGTAGGCTGGTTGAGTTTGTAGAGGAATAACAAAGTCAACACTAGTGTTACCAGTCTCGTAATACGACACTGCACTTTTTGACCTATTTAACAACATACTCTAATAAATGCACACCAAATGGGACCAGGTCATCATCACCTGTCTGACTTCTTTATGTATCCTCCTGTTGCCATGTCAACCAGGTGCACCTGTATCAGAGGGTGTAGTAGGTTGACATCAGGCAGGAGACAGTCAGTGCCATGAATTGTCATGCCCAGTATATCCGTGTCACTAACTGCATCATCAGTTGTGTCATCGAGTGTGTTTCTGTTGATGTCATGCAGTGTATCAGCTTCCATACTCTGCTCTGTATTGAATAACGTTTCTGCTTCCTCCGTTCTGTCTCCATCTGGTGGTGTGACTAGAGGACCAGCTGTGAGATAAGATGCTACATAATCATGTGATCTTAGTTACACGTGTGTTGATTATCAAGGTGCTCAGGTCAGTCTACAGGGTGTATGTACTAATTTAAGTGATACTTTCGGATCTTTAAAGTTTCTGAATTATGTAGGTGTCCTCAAGTGTCCACATTAGCAGGTTACAAATATGGACACCTTAGGATCAACCAATAGTGTCCTGATTATCAAGGTGTCCTGATTTTCCAGGTCAGTTCATGTACTAAGGCAGTCAAAGTAACACTTTGGACCCTTAACTAAGTCTTTGGATTATTTTAAACCTTTCTGAAACCATTTAGTTGACAGTACACAAGATGGTCATAATAAATTACTGCAGATAAGTACGCAATAACAATTATTTATACGACTATAGCAAAATCCAAAACACACACACCTCACCTGGTAGTGGTCTCAATTCCAGTGCAGGAGTCTGTTCCACTGTTGACTGTAAATGAACCAAATAGAACTGTCATGATCCATTCTCACACCATAGCTGGAGAGTTTATATTCCAACAAAACTTGATCTCCAACAAAATAATTTGGATTTTCAGCAGGGTTTTTATACTCTGAGCCAAACTGGCCTAACCCAGACATCTACTGCTCCACTAGTAGTATGCACTGGGCCAATCAGCTTATGTTTGATGTGTACTAGTCACAAAGCTGAGCTAGTGCTGAGAAAATTGAAGCAGAAGCCATGAGGTGTGTGATTCGAATCATGCTGAACCAATGGAGCGCCATATTGTCTCATCAAATATATACCCAGCTGTGTTGTAGATACATAGCCTACATATGTGACTGGATCTGGGAAAACTGGTTTTATCGCCCATGTCAGCAGAATTGATTTTTCACCAAGAATACAAAGCTACATGAATAAACTATTAAATTTCACAATCAGAATCAGCTAAACTTGAGTGGCCTGGTTTTGCTGGCTGCTTTTCCCAAGCCCAGTGGTGATCCGTACGTGTGGTGTGGGGCCCTGGTCAGCCTGTGGATGGCTGTATGTGGCTGTACAGCTCCGTGGTGTTGAATAAAGACCTGTGCTGTAAATTTCCTTTAATTTAAGCCAGTTATGAGACCTGGATGACCTAATCCTTCCTCTTCAATTTTATAAACAGCCTCTTTCCCTACTTCTGGGCCCACGCCACCCACCCCTTTTGGAGCTCACCTGATACAGTCAACTTCGGTTTAAAAACTATCTAAAATGGCAGGAAACTTAGCTGTTGGCTACTTGTACAGTGGATGCTCTGGAAGGTAAGGAATTGGTGTAAAACGTGTGAAAATTTGGTACACATTACTTCAACCATTGGCGAGCTACAACACACTGAATACAGAATTTCTCGATACTTCTAAATAGGCGATAAAACCAGTTTTCCCAGACTGGGTCACATATGTAGTAAAAGTATCTTCATGGATTGTGTGACTCATTGCTTTATGAAAATTTAAGAATATTTTCTGCCCACTAATAAAATTTATTTTGTTTTATGTTACACAGGACACAACAAATTATCACATTGTTACTTCATTGCATCTCACCTGATCAGTTAGTAACTGTGATACTGTCAATTTGCCTCGTCGACTGTCCCGCCTCCTGAGCCGAGCCTGAGACAGCTGGGAGTCATATGATCCAGTGCTGTTCAGCTTGTCTGACAGCAATGATCTCCCAGACTCCAGGAGGGTATCCGTAGCAACGTGTTCAAGCTTTGACATTAAGTTAGCAGTGATGGTGGCATCAGGATCTGGAGTGGAACTGGCTGTAGTGATACGGTCTAATTTACTACGAGGGACATCATTACTGAGGTGGCTGGGCAGGGTGACCCTAGTGGCAGCAGTGGTAATACTTTTGTGCTGTTGTTGTGTGTTTCCACCATCACTTTCCTGTGAAATACTCTCCTCCTTCACTGCCTGACTGTTCTCAATGACCAGGGGAGGTACCCTACCTCGCTTCATACCTGTATGACAAAAATAACCATATGATCAACACAACCTCAAACAATACAGTTGATTGGTGATCTTCTTAAAAGACTCTTAAAGCCCAAAAGTCTTTATAAACATTTATGTATTATGACTAAAAAAGGAATTTGAAATTAGATAAACTGAGATGTGACACTGTACTTAAACCTTTCGGTTTAATAGCACAATCTATCAGCTCTACTAAGTATGTGAACCTACTTATCTACCAACACTTGTGTAGACAAAATAATGTTGTGTGTGTGCACATGTACAGCTGTACACAATACACAATACACAATACACACACACACACACACAAACCTGATAACTGGTGAAGCTCCAGAGATGCGGTGGGTGGTAGTCGTAATGGAGGCAACTCCTTTGCAGCTGTTGAGTGTCTTCTTTTCTTCTTCTTCTTCACCACAATCCCATCTTGTGATGGAGTTATTGGT